>NW_007258207.1:960261-1011246 GCF_000164805.1 Carlito syrichta | reverse complement strand
TTAGATTTATCTTACAAATACTGAAGGCAGGGTTCTCTGATGCTTTTAAGTACCCTGTCTCACATCCAAGGGCAGGGGGGGAGGGAAATGCTGGAATCTCCAGGCACTATTGTTTTGTAAACTTGATGTATTTTATGTTTAGTCATGTAGTACACCAGTATTTTCATTCAGAACAATTCCTGGTCTTCATTAGTGAAATTCTCTTCTATGGAGAAACTTCTTCCTGATATTAGATAATGATTGCAGTGGCATATACATTAAGACCTTAAAATAGCATCTTAGTTCAAGTCCCTTAAAAGAGATTATTCCTGGTAGAGCAGCATGTCCTGACTGTAGACTCCTAAGTCCCTAAGCAACCTGGTCTTCTATTTTGGCTCCTAAAGCAAGTTACTTTCTTCCTTGTATACTTATATTCTCAACATGGTAAGTGAATTGGTTTACATTTTGCAACTTCATTTTAAAATATCAAACATACAGCTGGATGCTAAAAATCAGACCAGGATTGTATATCATAAAAAGTAATACTAAGGTTCCGTATTTATTTCATCATGTACACCAATGAATCAAAGTTAAACCAGCTATCATTTTCAAAGAAGCATTCACATCCATTTTTATATGGCATTCAAGACAAAAAAAAAAAAATACAAGGTGTATGATTTGACCTATCCACAGCAAGTCATAATATTGAAAACATAAGTTTCAGTATTTTATGCTAACTTTATAGCTAGCTTGGAACAAAGTCTGAATGCATTACAGGAAGATGTCTCTCAATGTTCATATCTACCCAAGCTGGTTCTGATCCTAGACATTAGAGGCACATAACATGGTTCCAAACGTCTGGAAATATTTTATTTTCTGAATTAAGTTTCTCATGATATTGCTCAGAAGCAGATGCTTTAATTTTTTTCACCATTTTATGATACTAAAATTACTGTATAACTCACCAATAATTTTATAGGTTTTTTTAAAAATTTATTTTAAAGATATGGGGTACAATTGGGTTAGGTATACAAATATTCATTGTGCAGGTATCCTTGTTGATGAGATGTGACCTTCCCTCCCCTGGCAGATTCCCCAAACTGCCATTGCTAGCCCCCTCCCCTGGCAGTTTTTCACTACTGCCAATCTCTTTCTTATAGTATTATGATAATTGTTCAAGGTCTGCTTATGAGTGAGAACATATGGTACTCTGTTCTTTGTTTCTGTGATAGATCACTGAGTATGATAGACTCTAAATCCATCAAAGTTCCTGCAAAGTCAATATGTTCGTCCTTCATTATGGCTGCATAATATTCTATGGTGTATATGTACCACTTTTTTTATCCAGTCCAGCTCTGATAGGCAGCATGGTTGGTTCCATGTTTTTGCTATTGTGAATAGAGCTGCAACAAACATGCATGTGTAGCTATCTTTTTGGTAGAATGACTTGAGTTTCTCTGGGTATATTTGCAACAGGGGGATTCCTGCGTCGTATGGAAGGTCAATTTCTAGTTCTTTCAGAAATTGCCACACTGTCTTCCAAAGAGGATGCACTAGTTTGCATTCCCACCAGTAGGGTAGAAGCGTTCATTTTTCTCCACATCCTCGCCAGCATCTCTTGTTGTTTTATTAATGATGGCCATTCTTACTCAGGTTAGGTGGTATCTCAATGTAGTTTTGATTTGCATTTCTCTGATGATTAGTGAGGCTGAGCACTTTTTTCATGTGTCTGTTGGCTGCCCATATACCTTCTTTTGAGAAATGTCTATTCATATCTTTTGCTCACTTTTTTTTAAATGGGTCTATTTGCTTTTTTCCTTTTGGCACGTTTGAGTTTCTTGTAGTTCCTAGATGTTAGGCCTTTGTCAGATATACAGTTGGTAAATACTTTTTTTCCCATTCTGTGAGCTGTCTCCCCACTCTCTTGATGTTTTTTTTCTTTCTTTCTTTCTTTTTTTGCTTTGCAGAAGCTTGTCAGTTTGATGAGGTCCCACTTGTGTATTCTTCTCTCTCATGGTATGGGCACTTGGGGGTTTGATCAGGAATTGGTTGCCAGTTCCAATTTCTATAAGGGTGTCTACTGTATTTTCTAAGATTCTCATAGTTTGAGGTCTTACATTTAGATCTTTGATCCATTTAGAGTTAATTTTTGTGTATGGTGATAGGTAGGGGTCCTGTTTCAATCTTCTGCATGTGATTAGCCAGTTTCCCCAGCACAATTTACTGAATAGGTTCTCCTCTCCCCAGTGCTTGCTGTGGAGGTTTTGTCAAAGATAAGTTTGTTGAGAAATTGAGGCTTGCTTCTGGAATCTCTATCTTGTTCCATTGGTCTGTATGCCTGTTCTTGTACCAATACCAGGCTGTTTGGATTATTGTGGCCTTATAATAGAGTTTGATGTCTGGAAGTGTGATACCTCCTGCTTTATTTCTTTTGCTAAGGATTGTTTTGGCTCTCCGTGGTCGTTTATGTTTCCAAATGAATTTCTGTATTGTCATTTCCAGATCTGAGAAGAATGATGTTGGTAACTTAATGGGTATTGCGTTGAATCTGTAGATTACCTTTGGTAGGATGGATATCTTAGCAATGTTGATTCTTCCTATCCATAAGCATGGAATATTTTTCCATTTGTTTGTGTCTTCTTGGATTTCTTTGAGCAGTGTTTTGTAGTTCTCATTGTAAATTTCTTTCACTTCTCTGGTTAGGAAGATGCTGAGGTATTTCATTTTTTTGTGGGTGTTGTGAAAGGAATTGTGCTTTTTATTTGGTTTTCCGCCTGCTTGTTATTGGACTATAAGAATGCTGCTGTCTTTTGCACATTTATTTTGGACACTGAGATTTTGCCAAAGTCCTTTATCAGTGCAAGGAGGTTTGTGACAGATTCTCTTGGATTTTTTAGGTATACGATCATATTGTCAGCAAAGAGGGATAACTTGACTTCTTCTTTTCCTATTTGGATACTCCTGATTTCCTTCTCTTGTCTAATTGCCCTAGCTAGGACTTCCAATACAATGTTGAACAAGAGGGGTGAGAGTGAGCAGCCTTATCTTGTTCCAGTTTTTAGGGGAAATGTTTCTAGTTTCTGTCTGTTTAGTAATATGCTAGCTGTGGGTTTATTGTAGATGGCAAGAAGCAGATACTTTAAAAAGTTTAAAAGAATGGCTCTCAGACCAAGTGAGGTGGCTCATACCTATAATTCTAGCACTTGGGGAAACTGAGGTGGAAGAATTGCTTGAGGCCACGAATTTGAGACCAGACTGGGCAACTTAGTGAGAACCCATGTCTACAAAAAATAAAAGGCTCTCATGATACATTCAGCTAAACTAACTTGTATGTAAGTAACAAAAATCACCAACCCATACTCATTTTCTATCACTAAGTAAATAGACAATACAGCTAAATTAAATCTCTTTTTTTTTTTTTAACTGAAATCACATGTATTCCCTTTCCTTAAGCGTAATTCCAAGTAAGTACAGACTCCTTCACTTTTCCCTTCCACATTTTGCTTTATTTAGGCTAACTTTCAAGACATACTACATTTACAATTATCACATTCTGTACAAAAGTTATTGATCTGATAGTGGTATAATCCATATGAAAAATCCACATTTAATTTTATTTTTAAAATTTTTAATTTTGAAGATGTGGGGTACAATTCAGTATTAGGTAAACAAATGTTCATTATGCAGGTACCCTTGTTGATGAGGTGTGCCCCTCCTTTCCTGGCAGTTTCCCTCAACTACCAATCACACGCCCCCTCCCTTGGCAGTTTCCCACTACTGCCAATCCTTTTCATATAGTATTATGATAATTGTCCAAGGTTCGCTTATGAGTGAGAACATATGATACTCTGTTCTTTGTTTCTGTGATAGATTGCTCAGTATTATAGACTCTGCATCCAAGTTGCTGCAAAATTCATGTTTGTCCTTCTTTATGACTGTATAATATTCCATCATGTATATGTACCACATTTTTTTAATCCAATCCTCTTTTGATGGGCAGCACTGTTGGTTCCATGTTTTTGCTACTGTGAATAATGCTGCAATAAACATGCATATACAGGTATCTGTTTCGTAGAGTGATTTATGTTCCTCCGGGTATAGTCCCAGTTGGGGGATTGTAGGGTCATGGAAGATCAATTTTTAGATCGTTTAGGAATCAAAGGCCCACATTTTAACATCGAGATCTTTTGGGGTACAGCTTTAAGATATATTCTCGTATAATCTTCTTATTTTATATGTACAATTCAATAGCACTTAGTATATCACAGATATATGCAACCATCACCACAATCAATTTTAGAATATTTTCATCATCCTATAAAGGTCCTGTACCCTTTACCTTTCACCTCTCAATCTTCCCACCCCTGCTCCCATCACTGGTAACGACTAATCTACTTTCCCTCTCTATAGATTTCCCTATTTAGGACATTTCATATGAATGAAATCATACAGTATTGTCTTTTTGTGACTGTCTTCTTTCACATAGCATATTTTTTTCAAGGTTCATCCATGTTGTAGTATGCATCAATATTCCTTTTTATGGCCAACTTATATTCAACTGTATGGATATACCATATTTTTAAAATTTATTCATTAGTTGGTGGACATTTGGGAATTTGGGATACAGTTTTCTAGTTTTTGTTTTTAATTTTGTTTTTCAATCAGTCTCACTCTTTTGCCTAGCTGGAGTGTAGTGGCATGATCACGGCTCACCACAGCCACCAACTCCTGGATTCAAGTCATTCTCCTGAGTAGCTGTGGCTATAGGTGCACACTACCACACCCAGCTAATTTTAAAATCTTTTTTTGTAGAGGTGAGTCTCTCTATGTGGCCCAGGCTGGTCTCTCTACTATGGAAAAACGTCTTCCTGATATTAGATGATTGTCGTGGCATGTACACTAAGACCTTAAAATAGAACCTTAGTTCAGGTCCCTCAAAAGAGATTATAGAGCAGGGTATCATTTGCCTGGTCTCCAGCAATCCTCCTGGTTCCATCTCCCAAAGTTCTGGGATTACAGGCATGAGCCATTGGGCTAAGCACAGTTTTCTAGTTTTTATTGAGGATTTTCTCACTATATTCATCTTGGGTATTGGCAAATATATTGCATTTTTGTATACTATACACCCAATAATATATTTTATATACACACTTTACATATATACATATAAGCAATTAAATATGTATTTATATATTTACATAGACACATACAAATATGTATCTACAGACATACACATATAATGATACAATTGCTTTTAAATCAGTTTTGAGAGGAAAGAAGAAGAAAAGAACACATGTAATGTTTTGTGAGTTTCCTACTGGGAGTTCAGAAAAATATTCAGATATTAATATGTTTCCATTTAGATTGTTAGGATTTAATTATTTCCACCATTAACTGTAACCTCTTGGGTTCACTTTGGTGTTTCAGCAAAAGTAATGAGCAACTATCCCAGATAATTCACTGACTAGTTCTTCCTTTTTTCACTTTTATCATGAAACATTATATGTAAAAAGGCCTGTGTGTCTTTGCCATATTGTTTGTGGTACACATCTTATGTTTTCTTCCTTATTTCCTTTAAGGAACTGTTCCTCCACTTTCTACCAAGATCTTGTGTAACTGCCAATCACTTGACCACCACCAGCACTGGCTGTGGGGATGCACATACATAGTCAATGACCAATTACAGTATTTCAATATGCTGTTCCAAGAAATTGATCCAAGCGATAGTATGGGACCCGAGTAGGGCTAGAACTCTTGTTTGGAATTTTTTTTTTTTTTACACATACAAATTGTGATGAATGTTATGAAAGAATAATAGACTGACATGACAGAAAATGTTTGATTAAAGGAATTCTCCACAGGAATTGATATTTAAACTGAGACTGAAGGATGTGGTGAATTTATTCACATGGATAGCATTAAAAGAGTAGTTCTGTCAGGAGATAGTCCATGTGTAATCAGCCTGAGATAGAGAAGAGATTCTTGCAACTCTATAAGGTAAGAAATGGTCCAGACCATCTTAGAGATTTTCCAGAGTTGTAGCTTATCAATTGGTGCATACTACTTTACTTTGAATATCTCTGCACCTACAAACATATTCTAATAAATTTGATCTTCCATGAATTCAAATGTATTTTCATGCCCATATACAAATTTTTATGAGATTAACTTTAATTATTGAGGATGTTTGTTTCTATCTCAGGCTGGTTTAAGCTATCACTATCACTACTATGCCTATTGGAAGACAAAATTTACCAAGTGTTCTTCATGTACAAAACATAGTATTTAGCTCTCTACACACTATCTTATTTATTTTTCCCAATGGCTCTATGCCATTGAGATCATAATTATATACATGATCATGGGAATTGTATGACTAAAAGAAGCAAAGTAACTTCACCAGAATCACAGCTACTAAGGACAGAGAGATTATCAAGATTGAGATCTTTTTGACTACAAAGACTAGGATTTCAACCCTTAGAAAATATAATAAGGATATCCGAGAAATGGATGGCTTAGTTAATATAAAAACCCATAGAAATGAAAGGACATAACATGGAGTCAGTATACCCAGTGAGCAGCCATTTTGACATTACCTAGATCTGTCTTTGTCTGGAATTAAATGCATAATTTTTCAGAAAAAAAGTTATCTCAGACATTGCTAACTTGAACAGTATCATTTGTGTTTCCTATAAACTGGTAGTTTGATTGGAGGTTTGATCAGACTCAGGTTCTATATTTGTTAGATAGATTTCTTCGTGGATGGCTTCGTGTACTTTTTACCTAGGGACAACTAATGCCTCATTGATTCTCTTTTTGGAATATAAGCAATCACCGATGCTCAGTATCTAAATCTGTTAGTTCATGATGAATGTAAATAGTGGCATAATAATGTTTTTAAATTTTTAATTTTAAAGATTCAGGGTACAATTCAGGGTTAGGCATACAAAAGTTCATTATGCAGGTACACTTGTTGATGAGGTGTGCCCCCCCCCCCCCAGTTTCCCTCAACTGCCAATCCCACCCCTCCCCCTTCCCTGGCAGGTTTCCACTACTGCCAATCCCTTCCTTACAGTATTATGATAAATGTTCAGGATCTGCTTATCAGTGACAATATATGGTACTCTGTTCTTTGTTTCTGTGATAGATCATTGAGTATGGTAGACTCGAAATCCATCCAAGTTGCTGTGAAGTTTATATGTTTGTCCATCTTTATGGCTGCATAATATCCCATTGTGTATATGTACAACAATTTTTTGTCATATGTTAACTTGAATATTTTTTAAAGAGAACTTCCCTTCAACTATTGTGGGATAATTAAAATTATTTAAAAATTATATTTAATTGTGTTAGGCCTATAGATTAATCAGAAAGAACTGACACCTTTACAATAAATATTTGTCTTAATATTCAGAAATGTTATAATTCCTTCTCTCTTTTTTTTTTTTGAGTTGGAGTCTCACTCTGTCGCCCAGACTGGAGTGCAGTGGCCGTTCCCGGCCACCGCAGCCTCGACCTGCTGGGCTCCGGCGATCCTTCCGCCTCAGCCTTCCAAGTAGCTGGAACTACAGGTACGCGCTACCACACCCAGCTAATTTTTGACTTATTGTGAAGATGAGGTCTCGACAAGTTGCCCAGGTGGGTCTCGAACCCGCAGGCTCAGGCAATCCACTCACCTCAGCCTCCCAAAGATGCGGGATTGCAGGCTGAGCCACCGAGCCTGGCTCCTTCTCTTTTTGAAGTTTTTTAAAAGTACATTCTTTAAGAAAGGATTTTTATTTTCTCGTGTGATATGAACCACGTTTTATTTTTATGTGGATTTATATGCAGGTTTTACACATTACATATAATGACATGAAAGCTGGTTCATCAGGAATCAAAAGACTTGTCTCTGAGGTCATGGGAATTCTGGAACATCAATTGTAGGAAGCAGAAATTATCCCATAGGTTTCCATTTTCTAGACAAAAACGATACAGAGGGTTCCCAGGAGGTAGACAGGCTCTTCACTGCTGAGGGTGAGAGACATTTCATTCAAAGCAGAGGTGCTAAACTGATAGGTTTCAAATGCTTCCAAGTGTCCCAAACCTTGAAAGTTGCCATCCCAAAGCTGGATCACCATCTGTTCCTGAGGGATCAGGTCACCATCTGGACAGTTGAAATGAGCCCGATGATTTTAAGTGTAAGATGCCTGAACCACACCATCAGCTTCAAGTTGTTTTCACGTCCACTGAAATGGGTTGGTAAAAATGGCCCAGTAGGCCGAGCATGGTGGCTCACACCTATAATCCCAGCCCTTTGGGAGGCCAAGTTGAGAGAATTGCCTGAGCTCACCGGTTTGAGACCTGCCTGGGCAACTTGGTGAGACCTCATCTCTACAACAAATAAAAAAATTAGCCAGGCGTGGGGGCGCATGCACATAGTTCCAGCTACTGGAAGGCTGAGGCAGAAGGATCGCCGGAGCCCAGCAGTTAGAGACTGCGATGCTGTGATTGTGTCCCTGCCCTTCATTCTAGACAACAGAGTGAGACTCCAGCTAAAAAAAAGACCCACTTGACACGTGCCTGGGTGTGGGTTTTTCCTTTGCTCTTAGCAGATTCCGAATGACCCCATAATTACTCTTCCTCATACCTCAAAATCCACCTCCACAAATAAGGTGTCAATGATGTTGACATTTCCAGGAAGCCGCATCCAGCGACCCCTGGCAAAGCACTGAAGCTGTGGTGGGATCTGGAAGGGGATTTCTCCCAAAGCAGATGGACTGGACTCTGGCTGGAGAGAGCAGAGGGACACGTCACAATGGGCAGTGTCTGGGACATCAACCCATCACCAAGTGGCGTAGGAAGCAGGTGGCCCCTGGGATGAGGAGGAGGTCAGTGGTCTGGAACAACGCCAGTGCCGGTGGAGAAGATTCTGAGCTGTGCGGGTTTGCGGGAGGTTAAGCCCACCCAAAGTAGGCCAGGAACAGGTGCATTGGAGTGTCACCCTGTCCTCCCCACTGCTCATCCGGTTGTGCCCCTCATGATCCTCTCCGAACTCACTCCCCGTGGTGACCTGGTGGCAGGAAGTCAGCGGCCAGCAGGACTCTGGTGGGCGAGGAGCACCACCCTGTCCCACCCTCCATGACTGCTCACCGCCTGCAGCTGGCACAGACTGGGATGAAGTACTGCAGGCCAGCAACCCGCCCACCATGTGCCATTCCTGCGCCAGAGTTCAAGAAAGGATTTTTAAAACTCTTTTTATTTTCTCTAACTCTCAGGCAAGTATCCTCCTAAAACTATACATAGATACAAATATTTCCTATTTAAGGGTTGTTTTGTTTTGTTTTGTTTTTAGTCAGGGTCTCACTCTGTTGCCCAGGCTGGAGTGCAGTGGCACAATTGTGGCTTACTGCAGCCTCAACTTCCTGGGCTCAGGCGATTCCTTCACCTCAGCCTCCCAAGTAGCTGGGGATACAGGTGTGCACCACCATGCCCAGCTAATTTTTTTTTAAATTTTTTGTAGAGATGTGGTCTTGCTATGTTGCCTAGGCTAGTCTCAAATTCCTATGTTTAAGCAATTCTTTTGCCTTGGCCTACCAAAGGGCTGGGATTATAGGCATGACTAACCATGCCTGGGTTATGTTAGGACTTTTAAAGATGAAAACTGTAAACTTTATAACCAATGTCAATGTTCCTAACCCCTTACTGTACAAAATTTCTCCTTTATCTTTAAAGAAAAGCTGTCCTTTAATAACTAAAAAACATTTAGTTGCTAAAAAATTTTCTTAGACCACAACTGCTTATCATTGTCCATAAAAATTGCATTTTGGTTTTATTTTTTCCAAATTATGGTGAGCCACTAGTTTCAGAGAAAGCCCTGTGCAAATCAGTAATCAATTTAGGCTTTCATTTTATGACGTGAACGCTGAGGCAAAGTCTGTCCATTGCTAGAGGCGAATTTTAGCCTAAACGATGCCAAACACATAAATAGACATTGCAGAATACTCAGTTTCACAGTAATCATGAAAACTGACATTCTACTTCTAATTTGTTCATTCCAGAGCAGAGCCAAAGTCCTTGATTAGTCCTCAATTGGCTTGCATTCTTAGTAATTGGTAGTCTCCAGGGAAATGTGTTAGGAAAGAGATTATTGTTAGCAGTCTCCACAACTTCTGTATTTACCTTCAGTGAATTGTATCTAAAATGCCTTGCTATCAGATCAACCTCTAGTAATTAGGAACCAAGTAATTTGGATCAGTTCTTCTGCTGAGGACAACCTGAAAGCCTAGATTAATGCCAAAATCAAATCAAACCAAACCAAAAAAATTGCTTTAACATCAAAGATAAGGTAAAAAAGACTTTCAGGACACCATCTGAGAGAAGTAGAAAACCCAGAAAGATAAGATTGTGATTTTTAGTGATTTTTTTTTCCTCTGGAGACAGTTGCCAATTAAAGAAGAGAAACCAAAATCTGGTCAGTACTTTTAATTGCCACATGGAAGTAGGATGGTAAGATATGGAGCCCAAGACCTGCAAGATGGGGAGTAGCCATGGAAAACCACGTCTCATAAATCCCAAAGGGTGAACCCTGAGAATACTGGAAAATAGAACATAGATAACTTTTTCATAGGGACTAGATTTTATGTCATCTCAATTTCAAGAAATTGACTATGTTTGTTCATAATTGCTAATATCACAAAGCTTACCTAAAGGAAAATAAACAAACTACTCAGTATAATAATATTAACCAACCATCAAGTTATTTTTATAAATGTTTTGAAGTACAATGTCCAGCACACAACAAAAATAACCAAGTATCCAAACAGACATGATAATACAACTGAGAACTAGGAGAAACAATACACAACAAAAACAGGCCTTCAAGGTCTACTAGAGTTATCAGAAATAGACTTTAAAAAAATATGTTTACTATTATAAGATAAAAAACAAGGTTGAGAGTTTTTGGAGCTATAGAAAATAAAAGACTTTAAAACTTTACCAAATATAATTCTACAAGTGAAAAACAAGTAGTTGAAATTAAAACTGAGATTAGACACATTAGAATTAAGAAGCACAAAAAGTCAAGAGGATGAAAAATACAGGTGAAATGACAAGAGTTGTAGAGGATAATATAGGTGTAGTTGAAGTCCTAGAAGAAGAAGGAAACTAAGAAGAGGTGATATCTGAAGATTTAATAGCTGAGAATTGTTCCAAGGTGATGAAATATAATTTTAAAATTCAAGAATCCCTAAAAATCCTAAACAAAATGAACCCCCCCCCCAAAAATCGAAACCTAGGCTCATCACAATACAATTTATGAAAATATAAGTAGAAAATATTGAAAATCAGGTGAGGGAAAGGGAAACAACCAAAAGGGGGGACAGACAAATTATCTTCATAGGAGCAATAATTAGACTAAGAGTGAACAGCTAATCTCTCAACAAAAACAATGAAAGCCAGAAGACAATGGTATGATAACTAAAAGGCACTGAAAAAAAAAAATGACTGAATAGAAATCTATGTGCACTGAAAATATTCTTCAGCTGGGCTTGGTGGCTCAGCCTGTAATCCCACGCCTTGGGAGGCTGAGGTGAGTGGATTGCCTGAGCCCGTGGGTTCGAGACCCACCTGGGCAACTTGGTGAGACCTCATCTCTACAATAAATCAAAAAATTAGCTGGGTGTGGTAGCGCGCACCTGTAGTTCCAGCTACTTGGAAGGCTGAGGCAGAAGGATCACCGGAGCCCAGCAAATTGAGGCTGTGGTGGCCGGGAGCGGCCACTGCACTCCAGTCTGGGTGACAGAGTGAGACTCCAACTCAAAAAAAAAAAAAAAAAGAAAAGTATTCTTCAATAGTGAAAAGGAAATAAAGACATTTTCAGACAAATAAAAACTAGGAGAACTGGTGCTTGCATCTATGTTAAAGGGAATACCACAGGATAGTCTATAATATATAGATTATAAAATACAAGTGATCCCAGTTGGAGATGTTGACGGGAGTAAAAGTAAAATGAAATTAAAACATTTGGATAAATCTAAATAAGTACTGCATAAGCAATGATAATAAATGACTTTTGGTCTTTAAAATATTTTTTAAAATAGAAAATAATAGTATATTAGTTAGGAGGGGATATTATTGAATTGCTCTAAGAGTCTAACATTTTCTGAAAAGAGGGTAAAAGTACCAATAAACATCAAATTTTAATAAATCACAAATGCATGTTGTAATGAAACCAGTAAAAGCATAGCAAAATAGTAAATAATTTCCTAGTTAACCATGGATCAAGAATAGGGAGATTGAGTTCAACTAATAATTGGAAATTTGATTAAGTAAGAAAAATTTTAATGAAAAATACATATTGCAGAAGAAATGAACTCATTTTGGGTAATCCAACTCTTGGGAAACTGGCAATTATTTGGCATTCTATCTTTCACATATGTTTTTTTTCACCTTTTCATTATAATTTTTGAGAAGCCAATTTTTTCCCAAAGATTTCATTTAAAAATATCTAATTTTATGTATTTTATTCTCAATCAAAAATAAAATGGAATTAAACATGTGTAAAATAACTGAATGCCACGTAACCAGTTATACAGCTACCTCATTTACGCTGAATTAGTAATTTGCTCAAACAGTCTGCAATTTATGTTAATTAAGGAAAGATTATCTTATGTTATACATTTATGTAATGACATAAACATCTCATTCTCTACTCTGTAAATGTTATTATTATCTTAAGCTTCAGTTCTTTTCCACTATTAACCTCTTAGAGTAATCCATATAATGCTGTCATTTTCATTATACTTCTGCTGGCACTGTACTTGTGAGAATATTCAACTTAAAAGTTAACTAAGTATTAAAAACACATAGGATTCCTTTGACTTCAACAAGCTGTGTGATACTCTGTATAAAATTATAGTCATTCCTTGGTAGCCATGGGGGATTGATTCCAGGACCTTCCTTGGATACAAAAAATCTGTAGATGGTTAAGTTCCTTAAATAAAATTGTGTAGTATTCACATATAACTTATACACATTCTCCCATATACTTTAAATCAGCTCTAGGATACTTATGGTACCAAATACAATGCAAATGCTATGCAAATACTCATTATACTATATTTTTAGGGAATATTGACAAGAAAGGAAGTCTATACATGGTCAGTACTAACACCATTTTTTTTTCACACTCTGTTGCCTATGGTAGAGTGCAGTGGCCTGATCATAGCTCACTGCAGCCTTCAACTCCTGGACTCAAGTCATTGATGAGCCTCCTGAGTAGCTGGAACTACAGACATGTTATATCATGCTCAGTTTATTTATTTTTCCATTTTATGTAGAGATTGGGTCTTACTATGTTGCCTAGGCTGGTCTCAAACTCCTGGCATCATGTGATCCTCCACTTTGACCTCTTAAAGTGCTGGGATTATAGGCATGAGACACCATGCCCAAACTGAGCACAATATTTTTTTCTAATTTTGGTTGAATCTATACATGCAGAACCCAATGATATGGACAACCAACTGGATATTTAACAAAGATCAGAGGGCCACTATGATATTTTTATTTTTAAATATAAATTTTTAAATATAAATATGCTCTTATGCCTTATACACTTTTATATCTTTTAATGTAATTATGTTTTCATAAAATCTTTTAAATAAAAATCTTAAGATAAAATATTTATGAAATATGTTGTGTTCTTTTTTCCCTGTATTACAAGAAATATACATTGACTTGTGTGTTAGTCAGGGTTCTCCAGAAAACAACTAATAGTGACATGGGAGATAGCCAGAAAAAGACTAGGCAGACAGACAGGAGGGTCCTCTGGTAACAATGTAGCCAATTCCCAGCAGGCCTCTCAGGTTCAGCACTGGTAAACAAGCTCCCTGCCAGCCTCTCAAGCTAGAGCTTAAGTACTCACTTATGGGATTGAAAAGCAGCCAATCAGCTCACCATTAGGCCCCTATCTCCTGCCAATTGGTCCTTAATAGTGACCAGTCAGAATAGCTACAGCTCACAGATAGTGCTAGCCAATCGACTTGGACTTAGGGCTATATAAGCACCAGGATTTTTGGCCCCAGATGGGCAACCCCTTCAGGGTTCCCTCCCATGGTGGAAGCTTATCTATTCTCAATAAATCCTGCTTTCTCACTTTCTGGCTGTCCATGTCCCTCATTCTTCCTGGACATGAGACAAGACCCTCGACCCTGAAGAGCTGCAACCTGAAGAGTTGCAGAAGATCGTTGGAGTCGAAAAGCTGTGCACCCCAGAGGCTGGCTTGCCAGCCGACCCAGCCAGCTGAACCAGGAGAGCTGCCTGGAGAAGGTGAGATTCCAAAACTGAGATTCTGGGGGCTAGTCTTGCCAGCCCACCGAACCAGCAACACTCTCAGGGCTTGGTTTGCCAGCCCATTAGAGCTGACACTTCTGGGGCTAGACTTACCAGCCCCTCCAGACTACCCTCTCTGGGGCTTGGCTGACTGACCCATTGACCTGACACTCTCAAAGCCCAGGTTGACCTGAAAAATTCACATCAATAGGATATATAGATAGATATACACATGGGCTATCATTTATCTGAAATGCTTTTGGCCAGAAGTGTTTCAGATTTCAGATATTTTTTGGGTTTTGGAACATTTACAAATACACGAGATGTCTCGGAGATGGGACCCAAGTCTAAACACAAAATTCATTTATGTTTTGTAAGTACCTTATATACATAGCCTAAAGGTAATTTCTTTACAGTATTTTAAATATTTTTGAATCTTGAATCAAAGGTTTTTGTTTTTAGAGGTAGGGTCTCATTCTGTCACTCAGGTTGGTGCACAGTGGTCTTGTCATGTCTCACTGCAGCCTCAAGATCCTGGGTTCACACAATCCTCCTGCCTCAGCCTCCTGAATAGCTGAGACTTATAGGTAAGTGCCACCATGCCTGGCTAATTTTTTATTTTTGTAAAGACAGGAGTCTCACTATGTTGCCCAGGCTGGTCTAGAACTTCTGACATCAAGCAGTCCTCCCACCTTGGCCTTCTGAATTGCTGGGATTACAGCTGTGAGCCATTGTACCCAGATGAAACAAAGTTTGGCTGTTTTGACTGTGACTTCAACCAGTGGCTCAAAAATCTTTGGGTTTGATAGAATTTTGGATTTCATATTTTCAGGTTAGGGATGATCACCCTGTGTAAAAGGAGATTTATTATGGGAATTGGCTCACACAATTATGGAAGCTGAGAAGCCCCACAATCTGCCCTCTGCAAGCTAGAGAACCTGAAAAGTCATTGGTGTAATTAAGTCTGAGTTCAAAACCTCGAGAACTAGCTGCTCCTCTGTCTGACAGCAAGAGAAGATAATGTCTCAGTACAGATTTGCTCTTCCTTTGCCTTTGTGCTCCACTCCAGCCCTCAACGATTTGGATGGTTCCTGACAACACTGGGGAGGGCAGGTCTTCTTTATTCAGTCTATTCAACTCTGGAAACACCCCCACAGACACATGAAGAAATAATGTTTTACCAGCTATCTGGGTATCCCTTTAAATTAACTATTACCACTTGTTTATATGCATTTGTTCTAAATCTGTGTCTAGCCAATTAACTATACATACATAGTTTAAGTCCTCAATCATTAGTCAGTATGATCTGGGGGAAATGGTACTTGGTACTCTACACTTCCTATATTCACCAAATAATTGTCAACTCCCTGAAATAAGTAAAGGCCTACATTCTATTTCCATCTTGGCCACTGATTTCTTTCGTCAACTCAATTTACATCTCCAGGCTTTTCAGTTTTCCTCTTTGCAAGTTGTCCTTATGTATTAGAGTAATTTGATCTCATTAGAAAAAGATTTCTGCAAATTCAAAGTATTTTTATTATTCTACATTAGAATACTCATATCTAAAGTTTTTGACTCAAAAAGAAACCAAGTGTTTCTCTGAGCATATTAAGGGTCTCCCCACAAATCTAGGCCCCAGTGTAAAGCATGTACAGAGCCCAGCAGGTTCTCTAAATAAGTACAGTGAGTCTATGATGTTTGTCGTCTTATTGTTCATTGTTTCTTGTTCTTATAGACTTGTTATCTAAGAAACTGCTTTTCCAGTATTTCACACTAATATTTGTTTCTGCTGTCATGACATCTTTCCATCCAACATTTGTTGTTTATGGTGAGTCAGAAAAGCGTCTGTAATAGAGAACTTAGTTTATCCCACTAGAGACTTCAGAGCTGAAGTACCAAGAAAATTCTGGGATGAGCAAAATCTAGACATGAGTAGCTGCTAAGAGACATCAATGTATTCTACTATACCTAAAGACTTAAGTGACTGCTGCCTGAGCTGTGACAGGGTCAGGCTCTGTACAAGTGTTAAACTTTCAGAAATAGGTAGTAAATTGAATGTTAAAATAGATTAATTACAGGTGGTAGCTCATGTTAGTAATCCCAGCAACTAAAAAGATTGAGGCAGGAGGATCAGTTGTGGCCAGGAATTCAAGACCAGCCTGGGCAACATAATGAAACCTCTTCCCTACAAACATTTTTTTGAGTTGAAGTCTCACTCAGTCGCCCAGACTGGAGTGCAGTGGCCGCTCCCGGCCACCGCAGCCTTGCCTGCTGGGCTCCGGCGATCCTTCCGCCTCAGCCTTCCGAGTAGCTGGAATTACAAGCATGTGCTACCACGCCCGGCTGATTTTTTATTGTAGAGATGAGGTCTCGCTGCCCAGGCGGGTCTCGAACCCGCGGGCTCAGGCAATCCACTCACCTCAGCCTCCCAAAGGCGCGGGATTACAGGCTGAGCCACCGAGCCCGGCTCCTACAAACATTTTTTAGAAAATTAGCCGGGTGTGCTGCAGGTGGTATTCACCTGTAGTTCCAGCTACTAGGGAGTCCGAGGTGGGAAGAAAGGTAAGCCCAGGAGTTGGAGGTTGCAGTGAGCCATGATCACGCCATTGCACAATAGTCTGGGTGATAGGGTTAAACCTCAACTCTAAAAAAAGATTAATTCAAATAATATCACTAAATTAGAAGTATACTAAAAGTCAAATTTTGCAGGCACTGTCAAGAGAACCTTTAATAGTAAAAATTGTTGAATTTTTCTCAATGAAAAAGAGGATATTAGAGGATGAACTCAACAAAGAAAGACACTGAGACGGCACTATAAATGAAAGAAGTAAAGAAAAAAGCACTATAGGCATAGGCATTAGGTCTAAGAAAAGGTCAGATTTGGTCTATGAGTGTGTAGGGGATGAAAAAAACAAAGAATTCTGAAAGTGGAACTTCAGCTTTGATTTTGATGTCTAAGGTTAGGAGGAGCCAGGATAAGAAATATTATGCATACATTTAAAGGATGAGGCCCACCAGGTGTGGTGGCTCATGCCTGCAATCCCAGCACTTTAGGAGGCTGAGGTGAGAGGATTGCCTGAGCCCAGGGATTCAAGACCAACCTGAGAAACTTGGCGAGAACTTGTCTCTATAATAAATCAAAAAAATTAGCTGGATGTGGTGGTGTGTGCCTGTAGTCCTAGCTACTTGGAAGACTGAGGTGGAAGGATCATCTGAGTCAGCAGGTCGAGACTGCGGTAGCTGTGAGCATGCCAGCCTGGGCGACAGAGTGAGACTACTACTCAATAAATAAATAAATAAATAAAGTATCATGCCCACGAGTATTCTAATTGTGAGAATGGAGAGGAAAGAAGGGTTTGAGGAAACAGAAAATAGAATCAATTGCTAGTTTATAAAGAAAAAAGGAAAGGCAAAAAGATAATCATACATAAGTGCACTGATGAGAAATGTGCATTCATTCTGATGATTTTGCAGTGTTTTGACTGCATAGTTTACAAGATGCCTGAACAATTATTAAGTCCTAGAATTTCCCCTTCTGTAATGTCTGTTTATGGAAGAAGGAGTTTGCTAAGTAAGCAGGCAAGGTCTGCTTGGAGCATGCTAACAAAGATATCATGATTTCTCAAAGTTACAGTCCTTGAAAGATTAAGCCATAGCCCAGAGACACTTCTGCCTGCAAGAAACAAAGACGATGGGCTCCCCTGCTGGGATTACTATCCTAATTATCAGAGAACCATTGTTTGTTTCTGCTCCTGGGCATCAAACATGCTGACCCCCTTAACTTCAAATAACCTCCCACCAATACTGAAAGCATTCTCTGGCTCATACTCTCCTCCAAAACCAAAGGCTTTTGGCTGTAATCCAGTTCTTAGTATTACAGTCCTTGGCACAATTCCATCAGCACTGAACTTTAAAACACACACACACACACGATTTAAAAGCTCAGTTTGCTTTTTTTTAACATTAAAAAAGGGACGAAATCTTCTAGTATTCCTCTTAATGATGACTTAGAATCTCTTGCCAATAAATTATCTTATAGGAAAAGCCTAATGATGAATTTTAAAAATTAAAGTTCTAAAGTTGTATCTTTACAACTTTGAACTCACCTTCAACCAAACTGTGTTGTTACAGAATTGAGACTATAAGCACTACTGTTAGCCAAATTTCCTCTGAAATAGATCTTTATCTTAAAATTCTATAAAATTTCAAATAACTTTAATAAATACATATGAGGGGTACATATATTTATTTTCCTTGACTTAAATGGGACCTACCTTCATCTTTCTCCTTTCAAACTAAATAGACTTCTTTATGAAAAAGAATTATAATTCTAGATATTTGCCTCTTGGGAATAGAATTGCATCCACAGTTGAGATATTTGCATTTTATACTTTTGATAATTTATTTACCACCCACTTTGTTTTTCCTCCTCTTAGTACAGCTGTGTTCCCTCCACACCCAAATATGGCCTGAGTCCTGAGCCACAAGAGTAAACTAACTTCATTACAGCTGTTGTCTGGCCAGCTCTTTCCTCCTCCACCAGGCTCCTCCCTTCTTAGGGACCCCAGGTCATGGCCAAAGAAGTGAGGAATAACAAAAAGTGCTGGAAATCTACAGCCTCAGAATTTAGTCTACTGGTAAGACAACTCGCTGTGTTATCTAATTAAGGCTGGTTATATCTGCGGGCCTCAGCTTTCTCAGCTGTAAAATAATGAGGTTAGGTTATTTGTTATTTAACATTTCTTCCCCTTCTAAATTCTATGACTTTAATATTGCTTTCTGGTTTCACTGTTTCTAGATGGGAAGAATAATCCAAAAATCTGAAGATGCCTGAAAGAGACCATATAGCAAGAGGACGCTAGTCTAATTATTCCTTCATTGCTCAACAAATGTTTGTTGAACACATACTGTCCACCTGGCACTATGCTAATTAGGCATTGGGTGTTATTTACATTTATTCACATTCAAAATGTTATTCTTATTGAGGTAAAGTTTACATAACATAAAACTAGCACTTTAAAGTAAACAAATTGGCGCATTAAGTGTGTTCACAAAGTTGTGCAACCATCACCTCTACCTGGTTCCAAAACATTTCACCACTATAGAAGGAAACCCCATATTTACCAAGCCATTAATTCTCATCCTCCTGACCCTAGTAACCACCAATATGCTTTCTGTCTCTGGATTTACCTATTCTTGATGTTTCATGTAGATGGACTCATATAATATGTAACATTTCTTATCTCTCTTCCTTCACTTTGGCACATTTTTGAGATTCATCTACATTGTAGCATGTTATCAGTAATTTTTTCATTTTATGGCTGAATAATATTCCATGGTATTTGTATACTATAATCTGTTTATCTACCTTTTGGCTATTGTGAATAGTGCTGCTATGAACATGCATGTACATCAACTGTTTTTAATATCTAGTATAATATGGTTCAAATATAGTTTATGGTCAAGGGTCTTATAAATACTTTTTCAAGCCGTTAACTATCTTCTTGAGTCTGTCATCTAATCTTTCACATCTCTCATTTCTTTGTTCCTGGTTTTACTATTCAATAAATTCAATAAATTAGAGCATATATATAATAATCCTTGTGGTGTTCTTGTAAACATATAAGACTAGAATATAACAAAAGTCTTTATAGTCAATACAACATTCAGTAATATGAACAAAGAAACATTAACATTAAAAAAGACCATGTTTTACAAAATGTGTCCAACTGATCAGTTACTCACTGGGAAAGAGAGTAGGGTAAAAGTGCCAGACTATTGCTACTTAGATCAATTAAGGCATCAAGTAAGTATATATATTTTTCTTCTTTAAATTGTAACTAGTGGGAATCATTTATTTTCTTCACACCTGTAATCCCACCACTTTGGGTGAGACAGGAGCATTGCTAGAGGCCAGGAGTTCAAGGCCAACCTAAGCAACACGGCAAGACCTTGTTTCTACAAAAGAATAAAAAAGTTACCTGAGTATGGTGGTGTGCACCTGTAATTTCATCTCCTTGGGAGGCTGATATGGGAGCACAGAAATTTGAGGCTGCGATGATCTATGACCATACCACTGCACTCCAGCCTGGATGACAGAGCAAGACCCTGTCTCTAAAAGAAAAAAAAAAAGTAAAGGTGACACAATTGTTAGATAAAACTTCATGCCAACTCCTAGTTCTCAATATCTATGACATCTGTGGTCTAAGACATTTGTGGTTTTATTCCACTTTCTCAGCTTACCAGTCCTAAATGATTTGTGTACCATCCTTAGATTCATTGGCTCAATGTAAATTATAGTAAGAACTATAGTAGTTGGCAAAAATCAGTTGTCACATTAACACACACACATACACATACACATACATAGATTCATGCTCCCTTTCTTATTGTCTTCATCAACCTAGAGATTTTGACTTCATATGGTTCACGAACTTAGAACTACTTATTTAAAATATCTCTAAGTTCTGGCTTGGGCTAGGTATAGGTTTAAAAATGATACAAATAAAATTTGCAAACTGACAAAGAGTATTGTCTTTGTGAGTCACCAAAAATCTTTCTACTTTTCTAAAATAATAGACTTTATTCTTTTTTTATTTTTATTTTTGAGTTGGAATCTCACTCTGGCACCTAGGCTAGAGAACAGTGGCACAATCATGGCTCACCACAGCCTCAATCACCTGGGCCCAGGTGATCTTTCTGCCTCAGCTTCACATGTAGCTAGGAACTACAGGTGGGTGCCACCATGTTCAACTTTTTTTTTTTTTTTTTTTTTGTGGTAGAGACAAGGTCTCATTATGTTATCTAGGCTGGTATTGAACTCTTGGGCTCAAGCAATCTTCTCACCTTAGCCTCCCAAAGTGCTAGGATTACAGGCATGAGCCACCTCGCCTGGTCAACTTCATTATTTTTAGTACAATTCACTGCTCCAGGTAGTGTTAATTCTTCCAGCCTAAGCATAAATATGTACTTACACAAAGTGCTGCAGCTGACACTCATCCATTCAGGGGGAAAAATATGGTGAAATTAGCTCTCTGGATTGTAGTATTTGTGCTTGTGAGAAGCCATGCACTAAATGTAATCTTAGAATATTGAATCACCTTAAATATATTAGGGGATCTCAATAACTGAAGAAATGCCATCCTGATATATCTTTCAAAGCAAAGAATCATTAAAAGTAAGTTATTTCTTATTTTATCTATTTTGCAAACTTGGATTTTCACATTGAGTCTGTTTCAAAAGTGAAGTACTTCAAACTTTACTACAAGGCTGCAATAATCAAAACCACCTGGTATTGGTACGGAGCAGGCATATGGAGCAATGGAACAGGACAGAGATTCCAGAAGCAAAACCTCAATTTCTCAACCATCTCACTTTTTAAAAAATTTATTGTAGAGTCTCACCAAGTTGCCCAGGCTGGTCTTGAACACGTAGGCTCAGGCAATCCACTTGCCTCAGCCTCCCAAAGTGTTGGGATTACAGATTGAGCCACTAAGCCTGGTCACTCAACCAACTCAGATTTGACAAAGTTTACAACAACAACCACTGGGGAGAGGAGAACCTATTCAGCAAATGGTGCTGGGAAAACTCACTGACCACATGCAGAAGATTGAAACAGGACCCCGACAAATCACCATACACAAAAATCAGCTCTGAATGTATCAAAGACCTAAATGTAAAACTTCAAACTATAAGAAACTTAGAAAATGCAGGAGACACCCTTATGAAAATTGGAACTGGTAACCAATTTCTGATCAAACCCCTAAGTGCCAATGCCATAAGAGATTAGACAGACAAGTGGGACCTCATCAAACTGAAAGCTTCTGTAAAGCAAAAGAAACTATCAATAGAACGAGGAGATAGCCCACAGAATGGGAAAAAAATATTTGGCAACTGTATATCTGGCAAAGGCCTAACATCTAGGATCTACAAGGAACTCAAATGTGCCGAAAGGGAAAAAACAGACAGCCTCATTAAAAAGTAGGCAAAAGATATGAATAGACACTTCTCAAAAGAAGCTATACAGGCAGCCAACAGACACATGAAAAACTGCTCAACCTCACTAATCATCAGAGAAATGTGAATGAAAACCACATCGAGATACCACCTAACCCCAGTAAGAATGGCCATTTTAATAAAACAAACAACAACAGATGCTGGCGAGGATGAGGAGAAAAGAAATGGTTCTACATTGCTGGTGGGAATGTAAACTAGTGTAACATCTTTGGAAAACAGTGTGGCAATTTCTGAAAGAACTAGAAATTGACCTTTCATGTGACCCAGCAATCCCCCTATTGCGAATATACCAGAGGAACTCAAATCGTTCTACAAAAAAGATACTTTCACGGCAAGTTTATTTCAGCACTATTCACAATAGCAAAAACATGGAATGAACCATGCTGTTCATTGAAACCGGATTGGATAAAAAAAATGTGGTACATATACACAATGGAATATTATGCTGCCTAAAGAAGGACAAACATGGACTTTGCAGCAACTTGGATGGACAGAGTCTATAATACTGAGTGATCCATCACAGAAACAAAGAACTAAGTATCACATGTTCTCACTCATAAGTGGACCTTGAACAATTATCATAAAACTATAAGAAAAGGATTGGCAATAGTAGGAAACTGCCAGGGGACAGGGGTAGGGTTGGCAGTAGTGGGAAATTGCCGGAGGGGGTTGTGGGCATACCTCATCAACAAGGGTACCTGCATAATGAACATTATTTGTACACCTAACGCTGAATTGTACCCCACATCTTCAAAATAACTTTTTAAAGTGAAGTACTAATACCTTAACTAATAAAATTTTCCATTTACATAGTTCTTTCCAAACACTTTCTCACTATTATTTTGTTCACACAGTTGCACTGTGTAGTAAGTACAACCAACTGCTATCATCTGCATATGTGAATTAGATGGCTTAAGGCCTTGCTGCTCTAAGTGTGGTTTGAGGATCAACTTCATCATCAGACAAGCTTTTTAGAAATTCAAACTCTCAGGCCCCACCTAGACCTACTGAATCTGGATCTGCATTAAGAAATATTAAGTGGTTTGCCCTGGGGTTTTTCAGTGTAAATCTAGGATTAGAACTCACATATTCTATGAATCTTCAGCTCAGATGTCTGTCATCTCACTATCTTGAATTATAATAAATAAGTAACATGAATGTGAGAGAAGGTCCTGGATTTTTCTTCCAGAAGGAGTCAATCTGGCATTTCTACATGTTGTGTTCATGATATGTCGCCAATTACATCAAACAATAAAACATGTCAGATCCGGAAAACAAGGCATGGCTACAGACTTGATGAATCTTTGGAGGATCATCTGTTTTCTTTGTCTGATTTTCAGCATCAATTTTTATTAGTACTGAGAATGATATAACTGACTTCACTTTCTTTAACAGACAACTACCAGTTAGATAACTAACAAGAATTAAACACTAAGTCAGAATTTTAAAAAGAATAATAAAATGTGCACTAAGTTTATCAGGCAGCTTTCCGTAGCATAGACAACTCACTAGCATTTTCCACAGACATTTAGTGCTTTTTTCAAAGATAATGCTTTCTTTCCTCAGTTTCTTACTGCCATGAGTAAAATATTAATGAGACCCACCTTTCTGAACAAAAATCATCTTCTCCTCTGGTTTACCAAGATGCTTTTATGAGATTTTATCTCAAGAAAGTTTATTTTAAAATAAAAGTAGAAAAGAGGATGACACAGATAATGAATGATAATTGGGATTTCTAGGGTTTGTTTATCTGACTGGTATAGAACAGGACCTTTGAGAAACTACTCTTGATTTCAGGGATTTATAAATGTACATTAGGTGGTAGTGGAAGTAGGTGTGCAGATAAAAAGGGTGGAAAGTTTGGGACAGTAATAAAAAAGACACTGAAGTGCTATAATGCCTTACACTTGTTTGTTTCTTATGGTAATAAAATTGTGAGGATATGGGAGACCAACAAAGGTAGAAAGAGCCTCTGAGAGGGCAAGTGCTTGAGCCTAGCCTAGGGAGACACAATACAAACTTGAAGAAACCCTTCCTTGGGATTCTGTCAGAAGAGCACTTTGGGGTGACTGCTTAGTTTGAGAACAACTGTAAGCCTGTGTCTGCATTCACAGAGGAGAGTGCTGTCCCTGAGATGCAGACCTACAAGACTTTGATCTTCATACTCAAGCCACCTCTCTCTTAATTGACTTAGGACAGTGAAATTCCCTAAGAGAATATCTGTTTTTTCAAAAACAGGGATGAATATTTCTTTTTAGTTCCCTTTTACTGTTTCTTCCTAGGTTACCCTAGAAAAGGGCTTCCTGAGAAAAAGAAATTTTAAATTACTGGAATGGGTTACAAAGGAGATTGTGAAATCATCACAACGGATTTATTTAAGAATAAAATAACATCTAAGACCTTTGAGATGATTAGACAGACACTGTCTAAAACAGAATGAACACTAGACCAAATTTTTTTTTAGTATTTCCACCCAGCAACTCACATAGAAATGCAAAGCCTATGTTTAAAATTAGGCTTTAGCACTGAGTTCCTAAATATTTCAGAATTTCACAAAGTGTGTTTGAAATTTTGTGCTTGAAATAATAGTTTGACTTGCAAGACTACAGAGTAAGGACACTTAATAAAACAAGTAGATTCATACATTCAAGATAATTCTTATCAAAAATCAATATTTACTTTTGTGTCTTTTTAAAAATCCGGTTACTCTTTGTGTGTATTTCTGTAGTGCTTTATGCTTTATATCTGTAAATTATACTTATATCAGTATGAATATCATATGACAAAGAAGGATGGAATCTTAACAAATTTTACATAAATAAGAAATATTTTACAATTTCTGTGCCCTTAAAGTTTTTTCTTGCTTCCTGTATATTTCAAGTTATAGATGCTTTAACTATGGAGAGAGACTCAAGTTACTAAGTTCTTCAGATTACAAAGTATGGTAAATTTAGAAGACTTTGATCAAGGCTTTTTTTCTGTTTTTAAAACTTGATCTATTTATGAAGCTAAATGCAACTTATGCAAAACTTGTTTTTAATGTATGCTAAATGCCTTCCTATACTTTTAAGAATATTCTGTAGCTCAGCCTGTAATCCCAGCGCTTTGGGAGGTCGAGGCATGTGGATTGCCTGAGCCCGCGAGTTCAAGACCAGCCTGGGCAACTTGGCAAGACCTTGTCTCTACAATCAAAATAAAAATTAAAAAAAATTAACCGGGCATGGTAGCATGCGCCTGTAGTTCCAGCTACTTGGAAGGCTGAGGCAGAAGGATTGCTGGAGCCCAGCAGGTCAATGCTGGGGTGGCAGTGAGTTTGCCACTGCATTCCAACCTCCTGGGCAACAGAGTGAGACTCCAACTCAAAAAAAAAAGAAAGATATTCTGTAATTCATTCAACCTGATTTTTTTTTTTTTTTTGAGGTGATGTCATGCTATGTTGCCCAGGCTTGTCTTAAATCCTGGGCTCAAGCTATCCTCCCACCAGCCTCTTGAGTAACTGGGACTACAGAGGTACACCACAGAGCCTGGCTTCATCCTGATTTTCAAATAATATTAATTAAATAGTAAACAACGATATACAATTAGTGACATTCCTATTTATTAAAATTAAACTTGGCCACATGCAGTAGCTCAAGCCTGTAATTCTAGCACTTTGGGAGGCAGAGGTAAGAGTTCAGGAGTTCGAGAGCAGCCTGGACAACTTAGTAAGACCTCGTCTCTACAACAAATTAAAAAATCAGCCAGGTATGGTGGCGTGTGCATGTGGCTCCAGCTACTTGGAAAGCTGAGGTGGAGGGATCACCGAAGCCCAGCAAGTTGAGGCTGCAGTGGCCATGAGTGTGCCACTGTATTCCAGCAAGGGAGACAGAATGAGACTCCAACTCAAAAATAAATAAATAAATAAATAAATAAATAAATAAATAAAATTAAACTTAAGGTGATTAAATGTTAAAATAACCTTCTTAAAATATCTTACATATCTACTTAAATTTTTTATTTGATAACATATTTGGAAGATGGTATGAAGTTTAGTGACTAAAAATATTTAAATAGATGAGATGATTCCATTTTTGTATGGATAAGCAAATACTGAGCGTTCTGTTTGAGAATAATATATGAATCAATCTGAGAATAATAAACCAATCAATTTGTAATTATATATACAACTATGTAAATATATATATGAAGATTTTATTTGTTTATTTATTTATTTTAAAGATGTGGGGTACAATTCAGGGTTAGGTATACAAATGTTCATTATGCAGGCACCCTTGTTGATGAGGTATGCCCCTCCCTCCCCTGGCAGTTTCCCTCAACTGCCAATCCCACTCCCCCTCCCCTGGCAGGGGGATTCCCACTACTGCCAATCCCTTTCTTAGAGTATTATGATAATTGGTGAAGGTCTGCTTGTGAGTGAGAACACATAATACTCTGTTCTTTGTTTTTGTGATAGATCACTGAGTATGACAGACTCTAAATCCATCCAACTTGCTGCAAAGTCCATATATTTGTCCTTTTTATGGCTGCATAATATTCCTTTGTGTATATGTACCACATTTTTAAAATCCAGTCCAGCTTTGATGGACAGTATGGTTGGTTCCATGTTTTTGCTATTGTGAACAGAGCTGCAATGAACATGTGTGTGCAGGTATGTTTTATGTAGAATGATTTGAGTTCCTCTGGGTATATTCCCAATAGGGGGATTGCTGGGTCATATGAAAGGTCATTTTCTAGTTCTTTCAGAAATCACCACACTGTCTTCCAAAGAGGTTGTACTAGTTTGCATTTCCACCAGCAGGGTAGAAGCGTTCCCTTTTCTCCGCATCCTCACCAGAATCTGTTGTTGTTTTATTAATCTTGGCCATTCTTACTGGGGTTAGGTGGTATCTTAATGTGGTTTTGATTTGCTTTTCTCTGATGATGAGTGAGGCTGAGCACTTTTTCATGTGTGTTGGCTGTCCATATATTTTCTTTTGAGAAGTGTTTATTCATGTCTTTTGTCCACTTTTTAATGGGTTTTTTTTCCTTTCAGCACGTTTGAATTCCCTGTAGATCCTACATGTTAGGCCTTTGTCAGATATACAGTTGGCAAATATTTTGTCCCATACTGTGAGCTGTCTCCCTGCTCTCTTCATGGTTTCTTTTGCTTTGGAGAAGCTTGTCAGTTTGATGAGGTTCCACTTGTCTATCTTATTTCTTATGGTATGGGCACTTAGGGGTATATGAAGATTTTTAAATGGTCTGCACATGATATTGACATCCTGTGTAGCCTCCAATTGGGAATAGTAAACATTATTTGTATAAATATACAAAATGTCAATATATGTAATTCATCCTCCCAAAACATACAGACACACACCATATATCTGCCAAAGTAAAGGAAAATTAATAGTCCATGAATCCTGGACTATTTTTCATCAATACTGCTTTAAAACAGGACTTAAGTTTGGGTGCAGTGGCTCATACCTGTAATACTAGCACTTTGGAAGGCCAAGGCAGGAGGATCATTTGAGTCCAGGATTTGGTTGACCAACCTAGGCAACATACTGAGTCTTTGTCTCCACAAAAAGCAAAAAATTAGCTGGACGTGGTGGCACATATTTATAGTCCTAGCTACTCAAGAGGCTGAAGTGGAAGGATCACCTGTGCCCAGAAGGTTGAGGCTGTGGTGAGCCATGATCATGCCACTGCACTCCAGCCTAGGTGACAGAGTGAAACACAGACTCAAAAAGAAAACAAAAGGGGACTTATTTCTTAATAATAAATAAATAAAACTATTAATCCAAGAAGTACTCACTGAGCATAGATCTCTGATGAGTATGTACAAAATATAGGAATTCAAATTAGTTGCAAAAGTACTTTTTTTTTTTGAGTTGGGGTCTCACTCTGTCACCCAGGCTGGAGTGCAGTGACATGGGCTCCAGTGATCCTTCTGCCTCAGCCTTCCAAGCAGCAGGAACCACTGGTGCACACTACCATCCCCAGCTAATTTTTTATTTATTGTAGAGACGAGATCTCACCAAGTTGTCTCAAACCCACTCGCAATCCACTCAGGCAAGCCACTCGCCTTGGCCTCCCAAAGCACTGGGATTACAGGCTGAGCCACTAAGCCCGGTCTCAAAAGTACTTATTAAAAAAGGCTACCACTTTGAGTAGGTCAAATATACGACTTAAAAGCATAAAATAATTGTTCCAATTTAGGCTCCAGTTAGAGAATGCCAGTTGAACGTTCTTGGCCTGCTGTGGCATTATTCATTTGCCTGACATATTTCTGAAAGCAGTTATTTTATAAGAATATATAAAATATATTCTTTTGTATTTGGTTAGATTTTTATAAACTATTTTTTTTACACCACAAAGTGAAAGTGAGATTTAGCACATGACCAATCTTTGTTTTCTAAATTGAGACACGCATAAAGTATCTATAATCTCATCATATACATTTCACTTCCCCTTATCATCCTCCTCCCATCATTCAACAGCACGTTGAAGAACCCACTGTTAAAAATTTGGTGTGTGCAATTTCTGAAAGAACTAGAAATTGACCTTCCATATGACCCAGCAGTCCCCCTAGTGGGAATATACCTGGAGGAATTCAAATCATTCTACAAAAAATATATCTGCACATGCATGTTTATTGCAGCATTATTCACAATAGCAAAAACATGGAACCAACCATGCTGCCCATCGAAACTGGACTGTATAAAAAATGTGGTACATATATACAATGGAATATTATATAGCCATAAAAAAGAACAAACATATGAACTTCACAGCAACTTGGATGTATTTAGAGTACATCATACTCAGTGATCTATCACAGAAACAGAGTACCATATGCCCTCACTCATAAGCAAATCCTGAGCAATTACCATAATACTTTAAGAAAGGGATCGGCAGTAGTGGGATATTACTAGGGTGGGGGCGGTGGAGGAGGGACACAGCATTAATAAGGGTACCTGATCTCAAACCAGGCAAAGTGGGGACCAAAGGAAGGCCCAGACTTTGCCAGTACAATGACTACTTACATACCTAATTCTGACTTGTATGCCACATCTTTAAAAAAATGTGATACATGCAAATTATTTTCAGTTTTCTCTGTTTATATGGCTATATCAATCTATCTATATGTTTTGTTTTTGTTTTTTGTTATGAGTCAGAGTCTCACTCTGTCACCCAGGCTGAAGTGCAGCTGCACGCTCATGCACATACGCTCATGGCTACCATAGCCTCAACCCGCTGGGCTCAGGATATCTATCTGCCTCGGCTTTCCAAATAGCTGGAACTACAGGCACGTGCCACCACACCTGGCTAATTTTTCAACTTATTTTAGACTTGGGTGGTCTCAACAAGTTGCCCAGGCGGATCTTGAACCCCTAGGCTCAGGCAATCCTCTTGCCTCGGCCTCCCAAAGTGCTGGGATTACAGGTATGAGCCACTGAGTCTATCTATCTATCTATCTATCTATCTATCTATCTATCTATCTATCTAGTCTATCTATCTATATAGTCTATATAAAGACTATCTATAGACTATCTATAGTCTTTACAAAAATGGATCAGTCTATCCATACTGATCTGTAACATGCTTTTACTCCATACTTATATATCTTTGCATATCATCATACATAGATTTCCTCACTTTCGATGACTGCATTACATTCTATTACATGGCCACATCACAATCTAGGTGGGCACTTCCTATTAATATTAAAATAGTCTTCAGGTAGATTTTCTTTATTTTATGCTACAGAAAACATGGTTTCAGGGAACAACATGTAGCTTTATGTGCTGGGTAACATTTATGTAAGACAGAGTTCTCCAGATACCACTTATTGCTAGGGTCACCATCACCAGCATGTTAAAGCCAAAAGAACATTTCTTATCCTTAACACACACTTCCTCTCTGTTCCTTGGAAGTCCCTGCTTTTCCTCATACATCTTTTGCTTCCCCTTTTCATTCCCAGCCCCCTTCTCAATGCAATCTCTTCAATTTTGGTCCAGGCATTCTTTTCCTTGCATATTGTATTTTGTCTCTAGACAACCTCATCAATGCTCAAGCCTTCAGTTACCATATATATCCCAATGGCACCTATATTCCTATCTTCATCCTCGACCACTCCTCTGGATTCCACTGCTGCATAGAGTGCAACACATTTGTTACTGTGTAGATTACTTTTGATTTATTTTTTCTACCCCAGACCTCTCTTCATGACCCCAGACCCATAAATCCTACTGCCATAAACTCATTAGATCTGATGCCAAACTTGTAATTCCATCAAACCCAGTCCTCCTCAGAATTCTCTCTCTTAGTGAATGGTACTACCATCCAAATCGTTGCACAAGCAGAAATAAATACTCTTACACAATTCATCATGCAGCACAGTTTTACCTTCTATTTCTCCAATCCCCCATTCCCCTGCTACCCAACTAGCTCCTGCTGTTACCACTTTTCACCATTGTAATATATTCCTAATTGAGCTCTGTCACCCACGCTTATTTACTCTAACCAAGTTTCTATCTGTAGCAAGACTGACCTTCCCACCTCACTTTCTGCTTTTCAGTCCTACCAGCCTTCTTCCCATGCCTCAATGTTCTCCCATGCTCCCTCCATTGGCAGCGTATCTTTGCTTACTTGGAGACTCAAGTTATATCAATAAAAAGGCAGGCAAGGGTTCTGCTTTGAATGGAGCTTACATTCTAGAGAAGTGGGAGAAGACACAAAAAGCAAACACAAAAACAAGTAAGCAAGATAAATATCAGATAGTGATCATTGTAAATTGCTATGCCAAGAATATATTGAAACTGATATAAAAGAAAATGACTAACTGGGTCCTCCATTTTATGTTGGCAGAGAGCTGGGATTTCTTTTTATTTGGGATTTATGAAAAGGATGCCAACCATGTGGAGATCATGAGGAAAAGCATTTAGGCAAAGGGAACAGAGATTACATATAGGAATGAGTTTGGCTTACTGGACCAGGGTAATGATGGATGTGGTGAGAAACGAACAAAGAAAATTCTTCTATATGCTGTTCTCTCTATCTGGACTGTTTCCCCTCCTTTTCACCGAGTTCACTCATCTCTCCTTCCTTTTGCCTAATCTATTCCTACTCACTTTCCCAGGGAGGTCTTTCCGAACCATGCAGACTTGATCAGTTCCCTCATGTGCATGTGTCATGCATCTTTCCTTCATAACACACACACAGTTGTAATTTAGCTTAGTTTAGCAACAGCAATCTCCTTGGTGATTTGATTCATTTTTCTATCTCCTTCATGAAAACTTGCTCCATGGGGGTCCAAACCTATCTCTTTGTTCAACATGGTTTTCCTAGTTCTTTTATCTGTTTTGTTTTTTACTATTTTTACTTTCGATTCAGGGAGTATATGTGCTTGTTTGTTACATGGGTATATTGTATGATGTTAGAGATTGAGCTTCTGGTGTACCCATCACCCAAACATTGAACATTGTATCCAACAGATAGTTTTTCAGGCCTCATGTTCTCCCACCCTACCTTCTTTTGTAGTCCTTGATAACTATTCGTTCTTATTTCTGCCCATGTGTACCCATCATTTAGTTCTCACTTACAAGCGATAACAGGCTATATTTGGTTTTCTGCTTCTGAGTTAGTTCATGTAGGACAATGGCCTTCAATGTTGCTGCAAAGGACATGGCTTCATTCTTTTTTATGCCTGCATAATAGTCTATGTGTATATGCATTACACTTTCTTTATCCATTCATCTGTTGATGGACATGCGGTTTTCCTAGTTCTCTGCACAGATAAGACACTTGAAAAATATTTGTTAAGGTGGGATTGTTGGGTCAAAGATATGTGCCTTATAAATTTTGATAACTATTGCCAAATTACTTTCCCCAAATATATACTGCTTTACATTTTCATTAATCATACATGAAAGCTCTCATTTTCCCTCATTCCCACCAGTCTTGTACATTAGTATTCTGCCTGATTTCACTACTTTTTAGTAAATGGGCATTTGCATTGTTTCTTCTTGAGCACCTAATTTTTAGACAATCCAATTATATTAAGCTCAAGTTCATATTAGACTTTTCAGGCCTAAATTAAATGTGTTTATTTTGGAAATGCTTTTCTTTCATCTAATTCTCCAGTTTGCATGTGACATACGGAATATCTCAGACTCCTTGTTTAGAAATATCTGTACTGTAAGCAATATGCTATTTTGGCATATTGCTAGTCATACTGCTAGGAGAGATTGGATGCCAATGAAAGACAGGTGGACTTTGGGCCTCCAATGAGAAGAACACAATAAATTTTAAAAAGAATCGAAGAAAGGGATGAATAAGAGTTAGAACTTAGCAGAGTCTGCAACTGGACACAGTGGCTCACGCCTGTAATCCCAGCACCTTGGGAGGGCAAGGATTGCTTGAGACCAGGAGCTCAAAACCAGTCTGGGCAGCATAACGAGATCCTATCTCTAGAAAAATAGAAAAAGTAGGTGTGGTGGTGTGTGCCTAGCTAATTGGGAGGTTGAGATAGGAGGGTGATTTGAACCTAGGAGTTCAAGGCTGCAATGAGCTATGACCACCCTGGGTGACAGAGCAATACTCTGTCAGAAGAAGAAGAAAGAAGGAAGAAGGAAGAAGAGGAAGGGGAAGTGGGGGAGGAGAAGGATGAAGAGAAGAGGAGGAGGGGAAAAACTGAGCAGAGACTGAAGACAAGGTAGGATCTGATGGTGTCAAAGATCTTGGGCAAGGTGTACCTGAGGTCTTAAAAGTATCTTAAGAACTTTATAAAGTCACTATTATTTCAGAGACCAGACGTACTTAGAGCAGATACAAGATAAACTTAGGAAGAGAAGAGACTTGTTGGATAGTAAGACCAAATAGGCACAAATCTGAAAAAGTTTGGATTGAAGAGATTGGACAAGATATCTAAAACCAAGAACCACTAAGTTCTTGCCCATCTGGACAAACTTGGACCTGGATGTTGGTAAATGTACCCCCAATGGACTCTTACTCTTGTAGTAACGTGGCACTCTTGTAAACATAGCATATTGTCTTTTTAGAAGAACCCTAGAAGATATTGGGGAAAGGGCTCTGTTTTTAGTGTCTTGGCCCATGAACACAAAGTTCCAGGGCCCTCTCAGTTAAAGTAGTTGTCATTCCTGGGGACTTGGGGATAAGGCATGCACAATCATGGTTGTCCACTTACGGCATAAGAAATAGTGAGCAGAGATCTCAGATGCTGGACAAGGAACCTGTGGGTATAGCTGTAGTCACTGAGTCTCTAGAACCCTAACCTGATAATGGACTGAATATTAAGTCCTGACAAACTGGGGGCAGGGAAGGAGTTCAGGGCAGGATATTTAAATTTGCCTAAGGACCGAGACAAGACTGAAGCAAATTATGGATCAAGCTATGGAAAACTAGTGAAAGACAGATGAGATGGCATCTAACCACAGCAAAGCCCAGAGATTCATTATAGGCTGCCTCCTTAGCCTTAATTACGTAAATGTTTTCTATCACCTGCAATGTCACTACATACAAAAATGTTACAACTAATTTGTGCAGGCTTTTTGATTTAACAGTTTCCTGTGCTGAACTACGTACAGGAAAAATAATTTCCTTAGGCACATTTGGTCCTAGAATGCTGAAATGGGGAGGAATGGGGCCCTGGAGCACTGAGGGTATATTAAGTTCGGCTAGTCCTTTCATTTCCCTGTTGTCTGGAGGATGATTTCACTGTACAGTTTCTAGTGCCTTGTCCAGGCTGGTTTTCAATGCCTCATTTAACATGGATTTCTTTTTCTTGGCAGAATGTACCTCACTATTAAATAAGTCTTACTGCTAGGAAGTCAGATAGTCTCTCTACATTTTCCCATTTTGTTTCACCTCATTACTTGTAACTCATGATAGTAAATAATTCCTCTCCCAGTATAGCACCTTGAAATAAGCACTGTTATATTTTGACAAAGCTCTGTAAGATTTTCTATTGTGTTTCAGTCCCATATTTTACTTACAATCTCTCCTGGTTCCAATTATTACAAACAATCTGAGTCAGCACAATGCACTCGCACACTCATTGTCTGTTCTACCTAGATGAATGTTTGTAAATGTAGCACCTTTGGAATAGAATAAAAAGTCCTTTGAATATCTTTGGAATTATTGGTGCTGTAAATGAGGAGAAAAATTTGTATTTCCCATGTTTTAAAACACGTTAAGACATGAGATAGTTCTAATGAATTTTAACTCTTTAAGAAATGCTAGCAGTAATAACAACAATGGCAACAACAACAAATCTATTTTTTAAACATTCTCTCCAGAAAGGTAGGCAACAAATCTTAACAATAATAAATCATCAATGACTTGGCTGTCCTGCTTTTGTTAGTAAAAACAAATATGACCTTTCTATTATGCCTTCTACTCAAATGAAGCCAGTGTCATTTTCAGGGTATTCTGGTAACAAGAAGAATATTTTACAAATAGTTAATTTTTAAAGAAAAAATTAATGGACAATATTTGCCTCTAGGGAAAAAAAATCAGATCCTTAAATATGATAACTCATTGTCAAAGCACAGAAGTTGGCCAATTGCTGAACAAAAGCTCACTGCTGTATGGGCAATTTAGTTGGCAGTTCTATCACTACCCACTGTGCATGTTTGTGTCCAGATGGCCAAAATGCCAAGCAAATCCTTAAATCACAGGTGATGTTGAGATGCTGATTCTTCATGGGAGATTGTGGGTGGGCACCCACCTGCTCCACCAGTTAGGTTTTTCTAAGTGAACCCTGCCAAGCCATAGAACCCTTGCCATTCATGTGTGGGTAGTGATTGATGATACCGAGTTAAAGGAGTCCTGGGTATGGAATAATGCAGCTGAGTGAAGGGACAGTTTCCCTTCTCTGATCTGAGATAATTTTTCTCAAGGTGTGGTCCATGGAATTAAGATCCCATAAATTAGGATCATCTGAGTGCCTATTCAAACTGCTAGGTAGGTTTCACTCATGACTTATCAATCAATTTGGAGCTAGAGTTCACTAGTCTGTTTTTTTTTTTTTAGATTGGAAATATAGTTTATTTAGAAAGTAAATTAGAAAGAGAGAAGAGAAAGGAGATAGAAAGAGAGAGAGAGATCCACCTGCCCAAGGTAGGGATGGAGGTCAAAACTTAGAAAATGTGGTGGCAGCCATAGCTCAAATAGCACATGACCACACCAGAGTTTAGTAAAGCAATGAACTTTTATTTACTTATTCTTTTAAGAAGATGCATTTTTAAACAAGCTCACTTGAGCACTAAGTTGAAGAACCATTGCTGTGACATTAGTGGGATGATATTTACAAATGCAGACACACCGCTTTATGGAATTTAAAGAAAGTGCAAAGATCTGTCTATTTACTTGCACAGTGAAATACTGGCAGTAACCAGGTGACTAATTACATGTCTTCTCTGGCCCCTGGTGGACTTTCCCAAGTAGTAAATTCTCTCAGTATTTATTCACATACAAGGCAACCTATGTCAACCACACAATTGAATTTTTAAAGATAGTTCCAATTTCATGTTATTTCAGTCTTTTCAATAAAAACAGCCCATTTCAATGAAATAATCTGTCACCATCCAGAAAAATATTTTGATATTAAATCATGTATTTGAGAAATCTTACTTACACCTGCCCTTTCCATATCATTCAAGTAGTATCAAGAACACTCTGTGTGGACTCTCTCTAGATGGGGTGACACAGAGAGAGCAATTAGTGAAATTTCTAGCTTTCAACTTTTAAGAAGTCTTTAAAAATATATGACGGAGGCCAGGCGCAGTGGCTCATGCCAGTAATCCCAGTACTTTGGGAGGCAGAGCCAAGCCTGAGCAATTTGGCAAGACCTCATCTCTACAATAAATAAAATTTTAAAAAGTAGCTGTAGATAGTGGTGTGCACCTATAGTTCCAGCTACTTTAAAGACTAAGGTGAAGGATCGCCTGAGCCCAGCAGGTTGAGGCTACGTGGCCGTGAGTGTGTCACTGCACTCCAGCCTGGGTGACAGAGTGAGATTCTGACTCCAAAAAAAAAAGAAAAAAGAAAAGAAAAATACACTACAGAGGCAGTAGTCTAAAAGCCAAAGCATTTTTGAGTTGCATGAAAGGGAGTCAGAGAAAAAGTGCTGTTTTTGTGGATTGTTTTTCATTCTAAAAATTTTATTTTGAATGTCAAGCACCAAGCTTAATAAAAACCCTTAGATAAATAGACTAGTATGTTACCCAAGCAAAAATACACAAAACAACCCAAATTGTTAGAGTGTAATACAATCACTACCTTATATCAAGAATTTATTATGTTCTAGGCATGGTAATAAGCATTTTGCATCTGTCATTTCATGTAACACTCATTTATGGTTTTATATTTTGGCACAAAGAGTCCCTATTGTCAACTCAGAAAGGGTAAGTTACTAGGCTAACATTATACTGCTGGTAAGTGGCATTGATAAGATTCAAATTAGATCTGTTATTCCAAAGCCTAAGCACTTGAGCTCAGTGTTATGCCCTGCATCTCTCTTTTGCTTGCTTTCTTTCTTTTTTTTTGAGTTGGAGTCTCACTCTATCACCCAGGCTGGAGTGCAGTGGCACGATCATGGCCACCCCAGCGTTGACCTGCTGGGCTCAGGTGATCCTTCCGCCTCGGCCTTCCAAGTAGCTGGAACTACAGGCACGCACTACATGCGCAGCTAATTTCTTTTTTAATTGTGAGATTAAGTCTCACCAAGTTGCTCAGGCTATTCTCGAATCGAGGGCTCAGGCAATCTGCTCACCTCGGCCTCCAAAAGTGCTGGGATTACAGGCTTGAGTCACTGCGCCCGGCCTTGCTTGCTTTCTATGCCCATGTGATCTGTGCTAGGGTATTCTTTACTTATGCCAGAATCTCACTACTTTATGCAGGTCTTTTTAAGATTCCAGGTATTCTTAAAATACCTTCCATAAGTCACTTACCATCCCAGGAATTAACTCTATTTGCCTGTCAGTACTGGAAGCCTCGTGTTTTCTGGCCAACAGCATCTTCATCCTGACTGTATGGCTGATGGGACTGGTGGTTTTGCTCCTTCTGCAGGGCTAAGTAACCTCATGAATGAAATTTAACCTGAAAGTGGATGCCCCATTGGGCAAAACATGGATGCCACTTTACTGCAATCCCATTTTGAATCTTCCTTTGTGCTATGGTCTGAGTGTTTATGTCTCCCCAGAATTTATTTGTTGAAATCCTAACCCATGAGGTGATAGTATTAGCAGGTATGGGCCCTCATGATTGGTTAGTGACCTTATAGAAGAGACTACGGAGAACCAGCTAGCTCCTTCCACCACATGAGTACACAATGAGAAGTTGCCATCTGTGAGAAAGTGGGTCCTCACTAGAACCTGACCTTGCTGGTACTTAGATCCTGGCCTTCCCAACCTCCAAAACTGTGAGAAATAAAATTATGTTAATTATAAACTACCTAGTATTTTGCTATAGCAGTCCAAACAGACAAAGACACCTGGCTGTAGCAATCCAGAGATATATATTTTTTTGAGTTGAGGTCTTACTCTGTCACCCAGCCTGGAGTGCAGTGGCATGCTCACAGTTCACTGCAGCCTCAAACTACTGGACTGAAGCAATCCTTCCACTTCAGCCTCCTGGTATGTGCCACCATACCAGCTGATTTTTTGTAGAGATGAGGTCTCACTATGTTGCCTAGGCTGGTCTTGAGCTCCTGGGCTCAAGCAACCTTCCTGCCTTGACCTCTCAAAGTGTTGGAATTACAGGCATGTGCTGCTGTGCCTAACTCAGGGATATTACTATAAACGGTTTCATACCCCATGTTAAGAAGGCGTTTCAATTATCTGCTGCTGTAGATAACTACCTAAACAATCAATGACTTAAAAAGTAATTTATTCTTATCTCTCCAATTCTGGGTGTTTAGGGGGTTCAGAAAGCTGGGTTATTCTAACTTGAGATCTCTTATGCAGTTAAAATTAGATGATGGCTGGGCATGGATTCATCTAAGGACTCAACTGGGTATATAAGAGTTGTTCTTATTCATGTCTTATACCTGAGCTGAGATGGCTTGAATAGCTGGGAGCTGCTGTCTGGGCATATCTTTATTTTATTTTAAGATGTGGGGTACAGTTCAGGATTAGGTATACAAGTGATCATCGTACAGGTAAAGTTTGGACCTCCCTTTGGTCCCCACTTTGCCTGGTTTGAGATAAGTTACCCTTATTGATGTTGTGTCCCCCCCTCACCCCCACCCCGGCAGTATTCCACTACTGCCAATCCCTTTCTTATAGTTTTACGGTAAATGTTCAGGGTCTGCTATGAGTGAGAACATGTGATACTCTGTTCTTTGTTTCTGTGATAGATCACTGAGTATGATAGACTCTAAATTCATCCAAGTTGCTGCAAAGTCCATATGTTTTTCTTTCTTTATGGCTGCATAATATTTCAACATGACCTCTCCTTGTGGCTAGCTTGGGTTTCATCACAGAATGGAAACCTCTGGATAGTCAGAGTTCTGAGTTTTTATGTGATAGTTATCTTTCCTTAGAGTAAACGTTCCAAGAGACCAAGGCAGAAGCTGCAAGGCTTCTTCTGACTCAGCATTGAAACTACACAGATTCACTTTTACTAAATTCTACTGATTATATGAAAACCAACAGAACTCAAGAGGAGGGAATACAAAGGGGCATGAGTACTGGGAGGCATGGTTCACTGGGAGACTGCTATGGTTTGGATGTTCCCGCAAAGTTCCTGTGTTGGAAACTTAATCTGCAATGTAGCAGTGTAGAGAAGTGGGAACTTTAGGAGGTGATAGGTCTTGAGGGCTCTGCTCTCCTGACTGGATTAACTTGGTTATCACAAGAGTGGGTTAGTTATTAAACGGAGTGGGTTCCTGATAAAAGGATATGTTTTGCCTAATTTCTACTCTTTTTCTCTCATGCACTTCTGCCTTCTACCTTCTGCCTTCTGTCATGGGATAACCCTTGCCGGATGCCAGTGCTATGCTCTTGTACTTTTCTGCCTCCAGAACTATAAGACAAATAAACTTCCAGAGTTTATAAATTACCCAGTGTGTGGTATTCTGTTCTAGCAGCAGAAAATGGATTAAGACAGAGACCATCTTTGGAGAATAGCTACCACACAGTCTAAACTTATACTGTTTTTCCTCAGGTCATCCTAGTGGAGGGAAAAAGATAAGGATATGACTAAGACTTCCAATACTAACATAAATAGTTTTTCAAGTTCTCTCTCATTCTTTGGCTGGTTTCCAGAAGATGTTCAAGTTTTTCTGTTTCATATGTTAATGCTGTTTTCTGCCACCTGGTAACTTTATTTAGCAACTGCTTCTTCTCTTATCTCAGAATATGACTTTGACATCATTGATGAAGTTTGACATTGCTATTGCTAGGATGTGAATCTTACTGCTTCTCTATGAGGTATAATAGTTATCTGATTTATTTGGGAGAGTCTTTCCATCTGCATCAGTATTACAGATTTTTGAAAGAGCTCCCCAAAAGTGTAGTTTAGCTCCCTCAAAATCTTATGGATCCTTTCATTATTGTATTTTGGTCAAGTTCCAAGTCCAAAGGAATTTGGTGATGTGACTCAGAGAGACACTCAATGTTATCTCTCTATTCTTCAGCATGCACCAGTGGCCTTCTGTTTCCTAGGATTCCTCTTTTGGCTCTATGTTCCCTTCACTGCTTAACCCAAGGACTCTTTGATCAAAGATGCTCTGTATCAAAATTATTGGAGAACAAAGGAGGCAGCAAATGTGCAACTTTATTGATCCTAACTCATCAATCTGCAATGTTGGGCATTTTAGGAGTCCAAACTAAGAATATTGAGTTTGAACTATGTAAAAATGAAGGCACAGAGATTAGCAGATGAGGATTGAAAGGGCAGCTTTATTACTGATTTGCACCTGTAGTTTTAGATTTGTGACTAAAAGATTACAAACAGCCTCTCTCCCCCTTTCCCCAATGGTTGAACATCCCCCTGTGGTAACCTGTCTGCTAAGGTTGTTGCATCTTAGAGAATAAACCAGAATGTGAGTCACATGGCCAGGTTGGCTCTTCAAGAGATCCCAGAAGAGGTATGCCAAGCCCAGCCAAAATGTCCTTCTTCAAAACTCACCCAATCATAAAAGTCATTTCTTTCATGGGGTAGAGTAAATGGGGAGTGGAGGGAGGCTGAAAGTGTATTCTTCTACTTGTTTCTCCATGGAAAACACGAGGAGAGGGGAATGTAGTTACTTTTTTATTAAGTACTAGGACATCTTTCCCTCCCTTCCCAGTAATGTTAGAGAGGACACTCAAAGTTCTCTGAAATTCCCAACATTCATACCTCTCATTGCAAGCAGGGCTGTGGTGGCATGCCAGAGTTCCTGAATTAGGCACATATATAAGTATCCCCACTTACTTCTGAATCTTTTTTATACTGTTTCAAAAGTACTATTGTAATTACCAAACAAAATCAGATCTACATAGATGAGGTGGAAAAGAAGAATAAACACACTTTGGAATTTAAGGATATGATCCAGAGCCTGACTAGTCCCTTCAGCTATGACCTAGTAATTCCAGATTTTTTCCCCCATTGTTTCATTTGAAGAACTATTTGTTATTATAAGCAAATGAAGCAGGAGTATCATATGTATAACATATAGATACATAAATAGGTGTGCACATGAATATGTATGTAAATTGCCTATTCATGGCAGAATATACATATGCAAATGTAATGCCTGTGCCTTCCTGGCATAAATATTTCATTGGTTTCTGTTATGAGGTTTGAGACTGGAGGTTTGGACCCCTGTGTGTTTTTTTTTGAGCTACCTCTCACATGTAATTTGCACATTAAACATGTATGCGTGCTTCTTTATAGCTCTATAATTGTCACATCTTACATAATATATGTGCTGAATAGACAAAGAGCTTCTTTTCCTTTTGAATTAAAATTTCAAAAATACTAATCCATCTTTAGAAGCAAAAACACTGATCAAAGGATGCAATAAGATACTCATTAACACCGAGCAGTGAAAACCTGTTGTAATTACAGTGAGCTTAGTAGTTCTTATGGTGTGCGCAGGGAACGAAGCAATGGGCTTTACAAGTCATAACTCTACCTGAGGGCTGTCTGACAGGCAGCCAGACCCTATGCGGGATCTCCTGTAGTTACCCAACAGCCCAGGAATGTTGTGCAAATTAGTTTCCAAGAAACATTTTTCAAAGATCATGAGACCAGACAAGGAGTAAAACATAAGGTCTCCACCATCTCATTGAATTTTATGTTTAATAAATACTAACATAGCACATATTAGGTATCGTTTTCTAGGTACTTGACACAGATGAGCTCATCTAGTCCTCATAAGGACTAATAATATAAATTAGAATATAATATAAGTTAGAAACTAATATTATTGGCTGAGTGCACCGTAATCTCAGTGCTTTGGGAGACTGAGGTGGGAGGATCACTTGAAACCAGGAGTTCAAGACCAGACAAGTGAGATCCCCTTCTCTACCAAGGAAGGAAGGAAGGAAGGAAAGAAGGAAGGAAGGAAGGAAGAAAGGAAGGAAGGAAGGAAGGAAGGAAGGAAAGAAGGAAGGGAAAATTGTTCCTTTGTTGGGGGGGAAATTGAGGCATAGAGAAGTCAAGCAAGTTGTTGAAGGTCAGCCAGTGGAGACATGAACGAGAGCAAGGCTGGTGCTAAAGCCCATGCACACAGTCACTCCACCTCTCTCCCTCCAATCTGAGCCCATGGCATCTGATGGCATCTAGTTCTAGTGATCCTACTGCTCACTTAACCTAAAGCAAATTACTTTACCCCGCTGGAACTTACAGTCTCCCTCTTTAAAAGAGGATAGATCTATAGTTGTTTTTTCACGAAACACATCCTAGTTAGGATGAGAACATACAAAATAGGTTGAAATTTCTCAACTTTTAAAGCCCTGATTCAGTAGAGACTTTTAAATGTCTGCAAGTATTTTTGAGCATCTTAAAGTAAACCTATTAACTGGTCGAAATTTTACAAATTCTGTCTTTGTTATGCTATTTCAGTTGTTGTAGGTAAGAACTGAGGCAAACTGAATGAGTTGATTGATGTAACATAAAAAGGTTTTGATGGAGAAAGTTTTCAAAATTGAAGCTCTAACCCCCTAATTATTTAGCCTTGTGAATTACTTATTCCGTGTTCTATCAGATGCCGTCTTGGTAGTCTAGCTCCTGAAATGAATTCATCTTCTTAGTTGTATTTCTGGGTCCAGACCTTAAACTCTGGCCACAATGATTAACACTAATTGGTAGGCTCAGCAGAGAGGCTAAGGGTTGAATAGACACCAAGAACAAAAGTAGGTTCTCTTCTTAGAACTGTGTGAATGAAAAGGGTGGGAAAGGTCAACTTGCTGCTGCCTGCACTGAATCCACTCTGGAAGAAAGGACTTCAGTTTGGCATATCTCCCAGCAAAAACAATTGAAAAGAAATCCCGCTAGGCAAAATTTTCTCTTTGGATTTTGTCAGATTGTATAGATCTTATAAAAAAGTACACACAAAAAGAAACCAATCTAGTGCATACCCTATGGGCCGAAGTCACATCATGTTTAGACAGTGCTGTTAGGTCCTGCAAATCTTGTCTGAGGAGCCCTGACCTTGTGGCTTTGCTCTACTGAGAGCATCCTCTATTGCTGGGCCCAGCCAGCAACTGACTCAGGATCCTAGGGAAGTCTGGCGGTCATGGTTCTAGGACATTCTGTGCCCACCCTGCTAAAGAAACAAGGACAGGAAAGTAGAACCGGGACTCTCCAGATTTGAATACACAAAGGGAAGGCTCTCAGTGACTGTGATGGGAAAGCTATCACACACAATCTTTCTTCTGAAGTAGCAGTGACATTATAACATGGATAGGGTTTCATCCTAGCATAAAATGGGAGAAATTTCTCTGGGGAATTTTGCTCAGATTTTTGGTCAACAGGAATGCATGGTGTGAACTTAGGTGGAAGTAGAAAAGCATTTAAATGCCTAATGGATTCCAAAACTGTGCCTCTAGCTGGTCAGCAGTAGCTTCAAAGCCTGTATAATTGGATTTCTGAACATTTCCAAATGAAAATCATTAATGGGTTTTCCCTCAATCCAGAAGAGCTCTAAGGGTAAGAAGTTTGAGATGTGTAGCCCACGGCAAAATATTTTAAAACAGGCTGGAATCTTTCATCAAATAATCTGAATAAATGATCATATTGAGTATATGGTCGTCTAATTCAATCGTGATATTCATGTACACAGAAAACACTGACGCTAACACTTCATATCTGGAGACCATCACTAAAGAAACTCTCCAGTTTGTCATTGTTTTCTTTAAATCAAGCATGTCAAACCCTTGTGAGAGATAAGCATGATTCAAAGGCCCATAAGGTATTGGAGTAAACTTGAATAGGGCCATAAACTAAATGAGCATTTAATGAAAATAGAAATGGCATTTCCCAGGATTAATGATACAAACATCAAAATAAATGCCAAATCTTTTGAAAATCTAGGCTCCCATTTTCTAAACCTAGATTCTCATTTTCCTTTATAATTTATTTGATTGGTCTCTTTATTTTTTCTTTTCTTTTTTTTTTTTTTTTTTTTGAGTTGTATTCTTACTCTGTCACCCAGGCTGAAGTGCAGTGGCATGATCACAGTTCACTGCAGCCTCGACTTATTGAGCTCAGGCGACCCTTTTGCCTCAGTCTCCCAAGTAGCTGGGACTACCATCACACCCAGCTTATTTTATTTTTATTTTTGGTAGAGACGAGGTCTCACTATGTTGCCCAGGCTGGTCGCGAACTCCTGGGCTCAAACAATCCTCCTGCCTTGGTCTCCCAAAGTGCCGGGATTACAGTTGTGAGCCACCACACCTAGCCTGATTGGTATCTTTCTTTATGCCTAAGTGAGTTTATCAGCCCTTTTCATTCAGATTCTCTCCATCCCTTCAATAATTGAGAAACTCAGGAAAAGAGAGTTGAATCTTTGTTTAATTCTTAATACCCTGGGAGGTTGAATTACTGTTTCTGCTGAACATAAAAAGAATTCAGGCAAACTAAATGACTATTGTGGTTCTTATTTTTTCCTTTATACCATATTATACAGAAATATGATAGTCATACGATTGTAGACATCTTTTAATTGACCTGTATGAATGTCTCTAATGCATGACATATTTAGTAATCCATGGAATGTACTTTAGTTTCTCCTTTAGTTCCTGAATACAAAAGTTTACGTAAATATAGCATAAAGGAATTTTCTGGAAATGTTTGCAGTTAAACAGCTAGACCAGTCTTTTTTGCCTCCAAAACTACCTCTTCATATTAGAATCCCATAGCATACTATAGACATCACCAGAACCTTTCAACAAACTGACATTAGAACGCTAATAAATTAAAGAAAAGGGAGACTAACGTTCTAAAAAATTGTTGATGGTAGCAGACGTGCTTCACCTGTCAAAATGATAAAATCTAGAAAGCTTTTACTTCTCCCGAACATCACAACAATTTGGCTTTCACGGAGAATGTATCACGGAGAATGTATTCTCCAAAGGCACAAACATAAATGTTAACTCGGTGAATGCTGGCACATTATTTGAAGTATACCAGCAGTGATTTCCTTTTTTGGAGAAAGCAGCCTGAATCCAGCTGGGCATGATGGTTCATGCCTGTAATCTCAGTATTTCAGGAGGCCGAAGTGGGAGGATCACTTGAGCCCAGAGTTTGAGACCAGTCTGGCTGACAGAGTAAGACTTTCTCTCTTTTTAAATAATAATAATAATAATAATAATGTTAATGAATCATTCATTTTATTAAATTATTTATTAAATAACAAATACATTTTATTTAATAATGATATTAGTATTATTACTATTTTAGAGACCAGGTCTCACTCTGTTGCTCAGGATGGAGTGCAGTGACATGATAATCACTCATCGTAGCCTCGAACTCCTGGGCTCAAACAATCATTCAGTCTCAGCCTCTGGAGTAGCTGGGACTACAGGCACAAGGCCACCAACCCTGGTTGATTTTTTAAAAAATTTGTTTTGTAGAGACAAGGTCTTGCTATGTATCTCAGGCTGGTCTTGAACTCCTGGCCTCAGGTGATCCTCCTGCTTTGGGCTCCTAAAGTGCTGGGATTAACAGGTATGAGCCACTGTACCTGCCCATGAGACCCTGTCAGAAGGAAGGAAGGAGGAAGGAAGGAAGGAAGGAAGGAAAGAAGGAAGGAAGGAAGGGAGAATTACCCTTCTTGCTTCTATAATCACTGAGGAACTCATGTTCCTGAGGTCCTGCTGTTGCAACTTTTAAATCATTCAAGTCACCTTACCTCACTGTAGTAGTGTTGTCTTGGACAAACCAGTCAGACTGATGAGCAAGAGTCCTGGTCATCTGACTACAGTTATGGAATGGCATTTCTATCAGTCCTACTGATACTTCGTCCTCCTTTTAGATAAACAGCAAGAATCACCACTACAAAGATGACAGATTGCTCCAAGGGCCATTAAGCAAGATTCATTCCACTGAGAAATTCCAGTCTGCTTATCTTGCTCAGGACTCTCTCACTGTAAATTCCTCCCTCCACCCATGTATTCCAGGCAATTGCAGTCAGTAGGTTAAGTAGGAGGCTGTTCAGAGTGAATGACCCAGAGTCCCAGAAAGACATTAAAGGTCTAGATTTGTGCTGTCCAATAGACACGTGAGCCACATACGTACAGTGGTACCCATTATCCACAGTTTCACTTTCCACGGTTTTAGTTACCCATGGTCAACTGTGATCTGAAAATATTAAATGGAAAATTCCAAAAGTAAACAATTCATAAGTTTTAAATTGTGTGCTCCTCTGGCAGGATGAAATCTCTTGCCATCCTTCTCAGTCCAGGATATGAATTCTCTCTTTGTTCAACATCTCTAAGTTGTCTACAATCCTCACCCTTTGATCATATCAGCTATCCTGATAGCCAATGCCTGGGTTCAAGAAACCCTTAATTTACTTCATAATGGCTCCAAAGTTCAAGAGTAGAGATGCTGGGAATTCAGATTAACCAAAGAGAAACCAGAAAGTGCTCCCTTTAATATTTAAATGAAAATGTAAAAGTTCTCCACTTAATTGGGAAAGAAGAAAAATTGTATGCTGAAGTTGCTATGATCTATGGTTAGAGTGAGTCTTCTACTTGTGAAATTGTGAAGAAGGAAAAAGAAATTTGTTCTAGTTTTGCTGTTGTACCTCAAACTGCAAAAGTTATGGCCAAGTGCATGAAAGAGTTTAGTTTAATTTTTTTTAGATGAGAAAATACAGTTTATGGGGAGGCTAGATGGCTCAGTCTGTAATCCCAGCACTTTGGGAAGCCAAGGCCAGTGGATTGCCTGAGTTGGCCTCAGGGGGTTTGAGACAAGCCAAGGCAACTTGGCAAAACCGTGCCTCTACAATAGATAAAAAAATTAGTCGGGCATGGTAGTGCATGCCTGTCGTTCCTGCTACTTGGAAGGCTGAGATGGAAGGATCGCCTGATCCCAGCAGGTTGAGGTTGCGGTTGCCATGAACGTGTCACTGCACTCCTGTCTGGGTGACAGAGTGAGACTCCAACTCAAAAAAAAAAAAAAAGAAAATATAGTTAATTTAGAAGGTAAATTTGAGAGAGAAAGGAAAAGAGGAGATTCTCCTCCCCAAGGTAAGGGAGGGGGCCAAAGCCAGGAAACATGGCTTGGCCATAGCTCAAAGAGCACATGGCCACCGTAGCATAGCAAGAAAATGGCCTCGATGGCCTGGCAATGGCCAAGAGCTTAGTTTAGATGGAGGCCAGGCACAGTAACTCATGCCTCTAGTTCCAGTGCCTTGGGAGGATGAAGCAGGAGGATCCCTTAAGGCAAGGGGCTCAAAACCAGACTGGGCAACAAAGCAAGATCTCCATCTCTACAAAAAAATAGAGAAATTATCCAGGTTTGGTGAGTATACCTGTAGTCCTAGCTACTTGGGAGGCTGATTAAATTTGTGTATGGAAGATAAATAGAAATATTTGATACTGCCTGTGGTTTCAAGTAGCCATTGAGAGTCTTAGAATGTATTCCCTAGAATAAGGAGGGAATACGTAATTACAAATTTTTTTAGTAACCTTGTTAAAAGGTAGACAAACAAACAGGTGGAGTTAATTTTACTAGACTTTACTTAACCTAATAGACCCCAAATAATCTATAGACCTTATTCAAATGTCACCAATTGTCCCACCAATTAATTTATCCTGGTCCAAGATCCAGTCTAGAATTTCCTTTAGTCTAGATCAGTTTCTCAGTCTTTGATTTTCCTGATGCTGACATTTCTTTAGAGCCCTGCCCAAGTATTTTGTAGATAGCTCTTAATATGGGTTTGTGTGATGTTTTCTCATGATTACTTTGAGATTATATGTTTTAGGCAAAACAACTACAGAAGTGCTGTTGTGTTCTTTTTGGAGCATCAACATCAGAAGGATATGCTGTAAATTTAGCACCATTGATGATCCTTGCCTGAAAAAATTTTTACTGCAGTGCTTACCAAATGATGATTTTCTATTTTTGTCATTCCCTCTATATTTATTAATAAAATTCTACTGCAAGGGAATTCTTCCTTATTTGTTTATTTTAGTATGAACTCAAATTCTTATTTTATTAAATGAGTTATAATTCATTACTAAGGTTATTTATTTTGTTGCTCAAATTGCCCCAGATTGGACATTTGTAGCCCTTTCATGTTCCTGTGTCCCTTCAAGATGTCCTTATCCAAGAGCACTACCTTAGTTTTTGGTACAACGAATTATTCCAGGCTTATCTTGTGTTTTCCTTGACCAGACCTGGAATCAGCCATTGATAAGGAACACCACTTCCTTTTAGTGGAGAATGATATTTAGAAGACAAATCTGAGCATTAGATGTGCTCATTGCCCTGAGATGTTACTGTTCCCAGACCCTATCCATGAACAGAGTAAGACAATATACATATGAATGTATGTATATGCACACAGGCACTCATATTTACATCTATATGTATTTCTATATGTTTCTATGTAGGTGGAAAAGTGAATTCACAATGCCTCTCATTTCAACCCAACATCACTAGTTTTCTCCTTTTCCATAAATACAGATGTAAATATGAATGTGTATATGCATGTACATACATATATTCAAATCTATATCTCTAACAGTGAGAACCTGTCTTTCATTTTTTGTGATACATTACTTCTTTGATTATCCCCCTGAAGGTAGTTACCCTCCCATGGGCCATTACCACCCTCTTTCTTGCATAGATGTCCTGCTCAACACACTTGGGCTGTGAATGCAATCAGTGCTGTTCTGTGAACAGGATGCCCTCCCATCTTGCTTAGGCACTGATACTTTGTGCCTTGCTGCCATTCTTCTCTCTTACCCCTTACCAAAGCTCATAGCCACATGGAGGAGAGGAGATACCCAAACATAGTCAAGGTTCTGATAGCAAGGAAGAAGGGGAAAGTGAATTTTGGATAGATAGAAAAAAGTGACGGCTACAAGCGTCCATTGCCATTTTGGTATCAGTGAATATTGTCTTTTGTGGAACCATACATCTACTGAAATTTCCTTGTGGTCTGAGTGAAGCTAGACCCATTTTTGTTTTGATTAACTATGTTGCAGGCCCTTGACCACTGTGGTTGGTTCAAAATAGATGTATGACCTAAGTCAGGCCAATGAGAGTCTTGCCTGAAATTGCTAAAAGGATCATATAGATAGAATCTCTTTCTACTCATATTGCCAGGCTTGGAACTGCTAATTATCATCTTGCCACCACATCTAACAATAAAGCCAATGTAAGAGAAAGCAGATCTGTGACTTGAAGAGAATGACAGTATTAGTGTTTAAGTATCTTGATCCAGTCATGCCTGAAGCTGGATGTACTCTTTCGCTTTTCTTATATGAACAAATAATATCTCCTTTTTGCTTAAGCCAATTTGAGATGTGTTTCTGCCTCTCACAGAATAATAACAATAACAACAAGAAGAATAACAACAATAATTGAACTGGAGTCTTACTCTGTCTCCCAGGCTGGAACACAGTGGCTCACAGCTCATCGCAGCCTCAACCTCCCAGGTTCAGGCATTCCCCCACCTCAGCCTCCCGAGTAGCTGGGACTACAGTACATGCCACCATGCCTGGCTAATTCAAAAGAATTGTATCTGATACAGCTGGACCTTAGGTGACTTTTATTTTCTCCCATCAGTTGAAGGGAGGCTTAAGCACCATAATTCTTAGCCAAATCCAGTGGGATGATGCAGAGACAGTAAGTTTGGACTCTGAGAACTTCATAAAAAACATTGAAGAGCCAGCAACTGTTTAAAAAAAAAATTCTGTGTGGACCCTGATATATTTTTAAATTCCATGCCAGGCTTGCTTAACTAGTCTGTTTCTTTTCTACATCTGAAAAATGGTGACAACAATACTGAAATGTTCAAATTATTCCTCCCAAAGATCAGGCAAGGAATTATTAGCATATGTTTTAAAGCAACTTCAGCTCCTCAAGAGATGCAGCTGTGTGTTCTTTATCTTATTTTCCTGTACTATACTTCTAGTCATCCTCCAGCTTGCAGCCAATAAAAAATACTGTTATTAAACACTTGAACATATGGCATATATCGCTTAAAAAATACTCATACAAGAAAGATGCTTTGAAGACTACATGTGGGCATCTCAAGAAAGTGATTCCAAAAGAAAGTCAGAAGGTATTTCAGTCAAATGGGTGTTTGAACTGAAATAGGTGTTTCAGTCCAAAGACAATGATTTGGTTTTCTGTGTTTGTTTTAGTCATCCGTCTGGCATTGGTCACTCTTCCAATTGTACACTGCAGCGTCTTGCCTGGGGTTAGGAAAGAAAAGTGAGACCAAGAGAAGCAGAGCAGTCAGCAGGACTCTACTGGCAACTGTGTGTGACCAGAGGAGTGTGACACACAGCAACTTTTCTCACAGTTGTCTCTTTAAACCTAAAACTTGGGATTTTAAGGGTTTTCTTTCTTTTCTCTTTTTGTTTTCCCTTGAAGATGATAGATTTCCTCTTTCCTTTGTCACTTATGGTTTCTGGTCCTTGTGCTATGATAGCCCTACCCCTGGTTTGGGGCTGTGGTGGTGTGTGTGGAACTACACAGTTGCTACTAAACTGCCACTCACTTCCCAGGGGAAAAGACTTAACAGCTATAATTCTGTAATTTTTTCTTCAAACAATGACTCCATTTCGCTTGAAGTAGTTAAAATGAATGGCTTTTTTCATCTGGAACTGAACACATATGAATGAATTTTTAATTAAAAAAAATCTAACCATAGAGATGGCAAAAATACTCCCTGTTTTGAGGACAAATGTTATTTCATCATATCAAACCAATGTTGAAAAGTTCCAGTCATTTTTATTTCTTCATCCTGCTGAAGCTGCAAAGATAACTGAGCTACGCTCATGCCCCACTCTGATCTGATGAGGGTATTATAGGAGTGGAAATCCAGCTGGGGGTAGTTCTGGCGACATAGTATTTTTTAAGATCTGATCAATAGAAAGTAAAGCTTCAGTATATGGCTAAGGTTACTGGTTATTTATTTTTAATTATCATAAAAAGAATAAATTTAGCCGGGCTCGGTGGCTCAGCCTGTAATCCCGCGCCTTTGGGAGGCGGAGGTGAGTG
>NW_007258207.1:935013-960221 GCF_000164805.1 Carlito syrichta | reverse complement strand
GGGGGGCCGGGAGCAGCCACTGCACTCCAGTCTGGGCGACAGAGTGACTCCAACTCAAAAAAAAAAAAAGAATAAATTTAACAAACATCATAGATTTTTCTTTTAAAGACGGTCTGTCCAGACTTTCTTCTGGGGACTAAAAACTCAACACCTCAAACCCAGGGAATCTCACCCTACCCTGGATTAAAGAGAATCTTCACACCTCAACTTATTACTTGATTTTCACACGTATAGCATAACCTGTCTAAGGAATAAATTAGCTTTCTACTTTCCAATATGATCTTTAGTCTCTTTAGAAGAAGAAAAGCATCACTTCGTTCCTTTCCTGCATTCGTTCTTATATAACCAGTCACCAAACCTAACGAACTCTGTTTTCTAAACAGTTGCAGTATTTACTTCATCCTCTACCCCTCATTTGTTCAAAATCCTATCATTTATCTTCTGAATGACTGCAAAATCATGTAACTAATTTTATTGCCCCTATCTTCCACCCTGCTATAAGAATTACCTTTCTATTCTGTATAATATAGCATCCCTCTTTTGTTTAAATGTTATCAATGCCTCCATGTTGCCTCCAGTGCATTGCAGAACACAGTCTTTTCAGTCTGGCCCTGTTAATCTCTCCTGCCTCCACTTTCTTACTGTCCCCATTTGCTGAATTACTTGGGACCTCTCAGTGTCTCCTGCAGGACTTTCTCTCATTTGAGCCTCTGCAAATGCCAATTTCTCCTCCAGTTACCCACTCTTCCACTTTGTAGCTGGCTAAATAACTGCTCTGGAATTTTGAAACTGAGCTCAGATGCCAGCGCCTCTCAGATGTCTTTCCTGACTTCCCATCTGCTTCCAGGTAAGGAACATTCCTATTTGCCTCCTGTGTTTACCTCTATCATAGCACTAATTTATTATTTTTTACTTGTTTGTCTTACCTACTAGCCTAGGAAGGAATTTGACTTTCATTTTTATATCTCTGTCACCTCCCATGGTTCTCAACTTATGGTTGGTGCACAAATGTTGAATGAATGAGCAATGTGGAACATGGAGAATTGATTGTGGTTATATAAAGTTTAAGCATTTGGGGAGGTTTGATTTTTTTTAAACTGACAATGGCAATGACCAACTCTAGGCCACCATGTGAATCTATTCAATCGGACATTTTTAGTTAGGTTTTCAGAAGCTTTGAAATGTATATTGAATCTCTGCTTCAGTTAACTGTAGCAGCACTAAATTATTCAACACAGAACACTATAAGGCAAACACATAAATTCACCATAGGGAGCCAATAAAGGGTGTTAAAAACATGGGAGAGACTTCCTGGTAAAATGTGACAAGGTTTTCAAACAGGAGCAATATTGTCAATTTAAATGCATAGACTTTCACTAGCAAACAAAAGTAAAAGATTACAGCTTGTTTTGGAATATTTGAAAGATGAAATAGTCCTTGAACTCCTTGTACCTGAGTCATAGTTGAGCAACACTTATAATGAGAATTTATGCTCTACCACTAAGAAACCTGAACTTTATGTTCTAGTAAGGCTGATTTCTTTAGTATTTTCTCAATCTATTATTTTTAGTGTGGTTCCCATACCCATACTCATATATGCTTCTACTGAGAATATTCTATATCTGATCTTTTCTTTAATCAACTTTAGGTCTTCTCTGTCCTTTATTCTCAGCCTAACTCCTGCCATCTTCAGAGAAACCTCCCCCAGCTACTCTGACCCACATGAACTGTGCCTTTTCTGATTTTCTACCACACTCATGCTTATGCTACTCACATAGCTCCTCTTGTATCCTAACTCCAACAATCCTTCATCCCTGTTGGGATCTACTGTCCATTGACACATTTTCATTGTCCCCATATCGCTGATGTTCCTGGTATATGTGACCTCCATGGTCAATCATTATAATCACTACCTCAAATATATTTTTAACTCTTACTTACAATACTTGCTTTACAAAATCCAAATCCAGGCAGAGTTCCAACTCTCTGCCTATAGTACAACTGTACTCACATAGCTGAGCCCGAATGGAAAAAAATATCACCATGCTGACTTGGTCTTATTTTGAGTACGTTATCACTAACCTTGAATGGGTTCTGTCTGACAATCTTTTCCTTTTCCCCTATTCCACTCACTCTCCCATTCACCTAGACACCTGTATCATGCTGTCATGTGCTGTATATTGGCTTGTTCTTCACTTATTTCAGAAGCCTTGTTTTTGCAAGACTATATATGACTTGAGAGCAGGAGCCCATTGTCCAATGCCCCTTTTGTATCCTTAATAGTGAGCGGTGCCATGTAAATGGGCCAAGGTCCTTAAATAGATCCCTATTCCACCCTCAGGATATGGGAAAAGAATTCCAGGAGACTGAGAAATTCAGCTAAGTGTAGAAGGCCTGGAATCCATTTGAAATTTCCCCTTACAGAGAATGCTGATAGTGAGGGTGGCAGGCTCCTTTATATTCTGTGGTGGTAGCCAATCAAGGAGGCAAAGAATTCATTGTTAGGAGTATCAGCTCTTCGTGCGAGTTTTTCAGTTGGTACCACTGGCAGCTGGCTAAAGAGGTAATAAAATTAGTTGAAATGAAATGAATTTTTAAAAAAGTATAGACAATTGGGCCTATGTTGACAGTGGTGGAAATTTACAGAATTACTTTCATTTGACATTAAGGTAATCTGTATTACAAACATAATACTACCATGGGGAGGATAGTGATTTCTGCAACCAGTCAGTCAAAACCTCAGGAAGGTCTTACAGCTGGTGACCTGAGCCAAGAAAGGCTTTGGTATTATCAGGGTTCGTTATATGACAGTCACTTCTGTTCATCTGTTATGTCCTCTTAACATGTACCAATCTCATGTTGAGTTTTGTGTTAGGCATGAAGGAGGATATAAGCCAAATGTAAGACACTATCTCATCTTCAAAAAAGCTTATATAGTCTGGCCAGGTAAGAGACTCTTGAATACATGCACTCAAAGTTGGGACCATGAAACAAAGTCAGGTGTTAGGTTGTGTGAGGGAGTAAGTTCTCAAAGAAGAAAGCAAAGAAAATAGTCAGTAGCCCAGGAACCTGGCCTAGGTTAATTGATGGGTTCATTCAACTCTCTGTGTTCTTTGAGTGCTGCCGGAGAATCCTGAGTGAATGCATGTGTATACCTAAGTTTGGGAGGAGACAAGAATATGGGCAGAACCTAGTCTATAATGTTACTTGTGTATATCTTTTGAAGTTTGCTTATGAATATCTTCAGAATTTAATCTAGAAATTTGATCTAGGGATCTAATCTTTTGGTATACACAGATAAAAAGTGATAAGGTCACTTTTTGCTTTAAAGAGCTTTTAAGATTTCATCAATCCACCTATATACAGAATTCTCACTATTTTTCTCAATGCCAGGCACACAGACACAAGTTGGACTGTCCCATGTATGGTTCATGACAAACATATGATGATAATGTTGGCACACGTTTGAGGGTAAACCTTAGCTCTGACTCTACAAGAAAATACATAGAGAACAGATAGGTAAGATGAGGGGAAAAAAAATGAGCTGGGACCAATGGCATACCCACCAACAGACATTTCCTTTGGCTGCTCTTCATTACTGTGATCCTGATAGTTGGCTTGGATGGGAGTGAATAGGGTTCTTTGAGACTTTGATATGACAAAGTCTCTAAAATCTCTGCCCATGAGGAAAGTGAGAGAATAAATTGTAGCTCAGGAGGTAACCAAATTTAATATTCTATTTCTTTAAATCATTCATTCCTTCTTGTCTTCAGTCACTGATTCTCTAGTCTCTTTAATGTTTAAATGTTATATTTGTTTGGGCAGAGAGGGAAGGAAAGAGTGACATCAATAATTAAAAATGAACTGTAGGGAGAGGCAGTAATGAGGCATTCTCACAAAAACATGCCTGGGCTGCAGCTTCTGACTGAAGTCACTTATTTCAAAAGGTTTTCCCACCACTGTTAACTCTGCCAGAATCTGATTTAAACCAGTCCACATTAGATTTTATGAGATTTCTTTTAAAAAGTAAAAAAAAAAAAAGTCTTCTGTTCAATTGAAGCTTTCCTAGACTATCCTACTAAATGAGAAAAACACTAATATCCAATTAGCATTATCGTATTTTGGCAATAATCTGAGATCTGCATCTGGTTTGGAATAGTTTGGGATGGTTAATAATTGTCATTTAACCCTTATTTGTCAAGGTTGAGTCCCAGCAGCTAAGAATAATAATAGCAGCTAATGTTTATTGAGCTCTTATCATGTGCCAGCCGCTTGCTGAGCAAACACTCTAATTTGTATTATTAATGTATGTGCATGGCAGTTGAGCTGGGGCATGAATCAGTTAATCAGAGAGAGTTGATTAAAGTGGAGAATCCCAAGAAAGTGATGCATATGTACCTTAAAATATTTTGTTTTAACTTAAAACATAAATGAATAGGTATCTGCCAATTTTTCTTTTGATGTTTAACCAAGGACTTGTCTTTTAATATAGGTCTAATAATGAAGTTCTGATTTGTTTTTTGTTTTGTTTTGTTTTTGCCTTTTGTAAACCACACCCATAATTCATACTCTACAATTTCCACATTTAGTTTCTTTAAAAAGCAGCTGGAACTTCAATACACTCGGGAAGCATTTTAAGTGCAAAATCCTTCTAGATTTTTAGGATTGTTCCCCCAATTTTTTCCATTCATCTAATTCACACAACAATTATTTTCCAATGAGTTGCCCTTCTTGAATTTTTATGAAAACATTCACGTTGATTTTTATAAGTTTGTGTGCATTTTCATCTCTTGAATTAGTTAATTATAATAATAAGTACAATGGGCATAAGCTATTTTGGGAATAAACACAATGGCTTATTGAATATTACAATTTAAATGGTGAAAGTAGAAGTGTGCATAAATATAAAAGAATAGATTGCTAGCCTCAATCAGTCAGTAATTTTGCAGTTATTTCCAAGAACTTCAAGAAGGCCAGTTATTAACCTTTCTAAGCCTTCATTTATTTATCTTCAAAATGAGGGAAATAAAAAAATAAAAACAAAATGAGGGAAATAATAGTCCCTACCTTCAAGAGATTAAGTGAAATCATTTATGTAACCTATTGGCACAAGGAAGGAGCTCAGTAAACAGCACTTTAGAAAAAATAAGTGCCAACCCATTTGAGCCCTTTGTTCAGTATTGTGAACAGAGCCATTTTTCTTGCCTGAAATGCCTCCCCCGCCATGGTTCAGTTTATTCCTAACTCCTGCCTAATGCTGTATTTGTTCGTGTTTCCCAATATTGATTCCTTTCTTCTAATAACTTACAAGCATCTATACCACACTATTAGGAATTCAATTCAATAAACATCAAATTCTTGCCCTATACAAGGCTGTAGTCAAAACTTTAAGAGATATAATGAAGAATATGATACAGATTCCATCTTCAACAAATGCCAGACTAATTAATGATATAAAAGAAATACACAATTGAACTGCATTAAAATTTAAAATGTCTATTTTTCAGAAAATGACAGAAGTGTGTAAAAAGGCAAGCCACAGACTGGTGGAAAAGTTTTTGGTAACAGTTATATCTGATATTTATATCCAGAATATATTAAAAATTTCTACAAACTGAAGAAAAGAAAGATTTCAAAGTGGGGCTCACATCATTAGTCATCAGGAAATGTAAACAGCAGACAATTAGTAACAGAATTGCTACAAAAATTTTTTAACTGACCATTTTTCCAAGAGTTGTTGAGGAGCTGGAGCTACTGGAGCTCTTCTCCACTGCTAGTCAGAGTGTGAATTGGTAAGACCAGTTTGAAAAATTGTTTGGCAATAGCTACTACATCTAAACAAACACATGCCCTATTACATATCAATTTCACTCCAGATACATACTTTTAAAAAGTGGAAATATATATACCAAAACACGTGTACAAGACTGTTCATAGCAACATTATTCATAATATCCCTAAACTAGAAACCAATCAAGTATACAGGAAAATGGCAAATTTTCATATAACAAAATGCTATGCAACAGTAAAAATTAACAAATTATTGCTACACAGAAACATGGATTAATTTCACAAATATAATATTGAGTGAAAGAAACTAGACACAAAAGAATCCAACCTGTATGATTCTGTTACGTAATATGTAAAATTAGTCAAAACAAATCTATGGTGCTATGTCTGAATTATGATTACTTTTGGAAGTAATGACAAAGAGGGAGATTAAAGAAAGTCTCTGGGTGCTATGTAATTTATCTGCATGATTGTAATATAGGTATGTTCAATTTGTTTTAAAAAATCCAGGTATTTACTTACAATCTACCCACATTTATTCATTCATTCATTTATTTATTTATTTGTTGAGTTGGCATCTCTGTCACCCAGGCTGGAGTGCAGTGGCATGCTGCTCATGGCCACTGCAGCCTCAACCTGCTGGGCTTAAGCGATCCTTCCACCTCAGTCTTCCAAGTAGCTGGAACTACAGGAATGCACCACTACTCCCAGCTAATTTTTTTATTTATTGAAGAGACGAGGTCTTGCCATGTTGCCCAAACTGGTCTTGAACCCATGGGCTCTGGCAATCCTCTTGTCTTGGCTTCCCAAAGTGTTGGGATACAGGGGTGAGCCACAGTACCTGGCCTTCTTTCTTTCTCTCTTTCTTTCTCTCTCTCTCTCTCCCTTTCTTTCTTTCTTTCTTTCTTTCAGAGACAGGGTCTTGCTCTGTTGCCCAGGTTGAATTACAGTGATGCAAGTGATGCAGTGATAGCTCACTGTAACTTCAGATTCCTGGGCTCAAGTGATCCTCCTGCCTCAGCCTCCCTAATAGCTGGGGTTACAGGAAAATGCCACCATGTCCAGCTAATTTTTTCTTTCTTTTTAGAGATTTTCTTTTTCTTTTCAGGATTGTCTCAAACTCCTGCCTCAGCCTCCTAAAGTGCTAGATTACAGGCATGAGCCATCACGCCTGGCCCAATTTGTGCACTTTTCTATATGTATGTTACATATCAATTTAAAAAATCTTTACTAAAAAAGAAAAAGAATTAACTCTTCAGGAAAAATAAAAGATGAACACAGGTGAAATCTTGAAGTCTTGCAGTTTCTATCTTGTTGCCATAAAAAGCCTGTATGTTAAAATCCGTAGAATTAGAATATATGAAGATGAAAGACATCATGGAAGGGAGATTTTGTTTTAGTTTGCTTGGGAAGGACAAAGATTAAGTGGGAGAGAGCAAGAGAAGAGCATCCCAAAGGCACATGCTTTGAATGGCAAGTAGAAAGATACAGTGCAGAGTCAAAGAATGCCAAATATTCCAGTTTTGCTGGAGTGTCAGATGCAAGATGAGCAACAGTGAGAAAAGCCCTGGAAAAATAAGTCATAATTCTATTGTATGAGGCCTTCCTTGAAAATCAGGCTGAGGAATGTACACTCTACTCAATAGAGAATAGGGAGTCATTAATGAATTTTGAGCAGGTTACATCTTCACAAGATCAAACAAGTGGTAGTGGGAGAAAAATTAGGAGCAGAGGAACTAGAACCTGGACAATCAGTTTGGGAGTCTCAAGTGACTAAGAGGAGGGGATCTAAGGACTTGAACTAGGCTGAAGGCATTACCCATGGAAGGTAGAGGTTGAGTGTTCATGTCAACACAGAGACTTGATAGAACTTGAAAACCAACTGGATGAGACATGAGACCAAGGGAGGCAGAGCCAAAACAGACAAAAGACTGTCCAGGAGAATACTGGTACATTTGCTATGAGAAAACTTTAAGCCATTACACCTCTTTATTTTCTTATGTACTGTCTCAGCTAAACTTTACATTTTCTAAGAGAAGACTGTATGTCATAACTTCTTGTATCCCCACCTCCTAACCTGATGCTTTGAATATAAAGGTATTTGGAACAATATTTGGTTTTGATTGTTATCTTGACAGGGATAGCATGTGGCCAAGACCTCCCTTCACTGCTTCAGGTAGGCCAGGAGTTTGACTCTTCTTTCAGTTTCAACTTTGCCAAATTCAATAATGCACTGGCTCCAGAAACAAGTGGAGCAGGAAAGAATTCCCAAAGACTATCAGAGAGTCACCACATGGCAAACATTTCTTATGTTTAATTCCAAGGATATAAGAGTCTAGATATAAGAATCAGAATTGCTTCCCAAAGAAGTTCTTCATTCAACCTACATGTATTTAACAAATTTCTATGTGTCAGGCACTTTAAGGAACTCAAAGGATTTCGAAAATGCTTTTTAAATGAATGCATGAGGTTTCAAATTTTAGACACCAACAACAAATATGTGGATGTGTACCCTTAATGACACTTATCAGATTATGCTTAAATAGCCAACTACTCAGAACCCAGGGACAATTTAAATTAGTTCCACAATCATCTTGGTTTAGTGTTCTATTAAGTATAATCCCTGGGCTTTTTATTATTTTCTAAAACTATCTTTATTACCTGAGCATTATACGAAGCCAGAAACTAACTTTCTAAACACCCTCTGTAAAGAAGTGTGGGTATTACTTTACAAAACATCCTTAAATTATGCCTTAAATAATTACTGAAAGGTTGTGTTTTTAAATTTCCTGTGGTCTAGACCAGTGCTGCCCCAAAGTACATTTGGCACTGATAGAAATGTTCACTTTGAGTTATCTATGCAATAACCACTAGCCACTTGTGACTACCAAGCACTTGAAGTGTAGCTAGGGTAACTGAGAAACTAAATTTTATTTAAATTTAATTAATTTGATTTAAAATTTAAATAGCCACATGTGACTAGTAACTACCATATTGGATAGCATGGCCCAGGGTGTTGATAATTACCTTTGCCAAGAGGGCCCAATTCTACCAACAACACAACTTAAAATTGGATGAATGTTCTCTACAGAGAATGCTAAGCTTTTATGTCTCTTGCTTTGCTGAAGTTTCTCAGGAACTTGGTGGGGATGATAAGTACTCCTGTGTTGTCAGTTCATTTGGATTCCACACATTTTAATTGGCCATTTACTAAGTGCCAAACTCTGTGCCAGTGTTGGGGATACATTCAGGAAAATTGTCTTTGTTTTGGAGAAGCCCACAGCCTAGCTCACAGGCAACTAGGTTTCATTTAAGAATTCTCTCTCATTCGTACATTGCTTCAACTAATATTTATTGAGGATTTCTTTTGTGTTTGAGCTCCTGAGAGGAGAAACAATATCTTTCATCTTTCTCCTCAAACATGAAATCCAGCATACAAAGGGCTTTAAATTACATTTGTTGAAAAAAAATGATCTAGTAAGTGAAAGAATGCCAGGCAGGTATTAGATGTAAAAAATGTGAGTTCAGTATGATAGCTGCTATTGACAAGTTCACAGTTTAATGAAAAGATTAAACATTTACTGTCCACTTAATATAACATTGCACTTTCTGGAGTGTGTTCCATGGATTCTAGTCTTGAGGGATAACCTGATGAAATAGAGTGTGTTCAGAGTAGTTTGGCTGTAGACTTGAGGGAATAATCTAAGGAAAGATAAGTCTATGGCCAAATAAGTATGTGAAATTTTATGTGTAACATAACCCTTCTCATATATATTTGCAATTCACTCCAGGATATTAAAGCCCCCAAGAAGTCCTGAAATCTATTTATCCTACTTTTTGCCAAATTAACTTGATTTGCTCTTTTTGCACAATATCCATTACTATGTCACAAAGCTCATGTTCTAAAGAACACACTTTGGGCATTTATAATAAAATGTGATTAAAAACCTTTCTATCATAAATATGTCATAAATATCATCTATTATTATGAATGAAAGATATGTTTAACAAAATTCAATGTTATTGACCATAATGACAGGCAAAATAAAAACAATATGATCTTTTCAATATGTATTGAACAAGCAATAAATATTGCAGGATAGGAGATCAGTACACAAAAATTAATTATATTCTGTATGCTAGCAGTGAAAAATCAAAAATTGAAATAAATAAAAACAATATCACTTATAATAGCAGAAAAATATAAAATGCATAAGGATAAATTTACAAATTACAGAATGTTGAGAGAAATTAACAAAGACATAAATGGAGAGATATACTATATGCTCATGGATCAAAAAATCAGTATTGTAAAGTTATCAATTCTCCCTAGTTTGATCTATAGATTCAAAGCAATCCCAGTGAAAATCTAAGCAGCATTTTGCAGCAATTGACACGTTAATTCTAAAATTCTAAGGAAAATACAGACCTCAATAACAAAAGTGTTGAAGGTGAGGGAGAAGTCAAAGTGTAAAGTTTTTGTATACAATCAAATTTAAGTTGTTGTCATCTTAAATTAAATTATAACTATAAGATGGTTTATATAAGCCCCAAGGTAACCACCAAAAATATACCTATAGCAGGTGCACAAAAGAAAAAAGAGAAATGAATCAAAGCAATATCAGTATAAAAAAAATCAATAAAGCACAAAAGGATGACAGCAAGAGAAGAAAAGAGATAAAAGAACTACAAGATGACCAGGAAACAATTAACAAAATGGCAATAGTAGATCCTTCTCTAACAATAATTACTTTAAATGTAAATTGATTAAACTCCCCAATCAAAAGACATAGAGTGGATGAATGGATAAAAAAACCAATACTCAACCATGTACTGTCTATAAGAAACTCACTTCAGATTTAAGGGTGCACATTGGCTGAAGGTGAAGGGATGAAAAATGATATTCCATGCAAATGGTAACAGGAAGGCAGCAGAATTGGCTGTATTTATATCAGACAAAATATGCTTCGTCAAATACTGTCAAAAGAGACAAAGAAGAACATTATATAATAATACAAGAGTCAATCCATTGAGTAGATATAAATATTATAAATAAACATACACCCAACATTAGAGCATCTAAATATATAAAGCAAATATTGACAGAATGGAGGAAGAGATAGACAGCAACATAATAATAGCAGAAGACTTTAATAGCTCACTTCTAGTAATGATTATGACATCTATATGGAAGATCAATAAGGAAACAGAGGACATGAACAACATTATAGACCAAATGGACTGAACAGACATTTACAGGACATTCCATTCAACAACAGTAGAATGCACGGTCTTTTCAAGTACACACATAATTTCCTCCAGAATAGATCATATGTTAGGTCACAAAACAACTCTTAAAAAATTTTCGTTGTAAAGGTCTTTCATGTCCCTGGTTAGAAAGATGCCAAGGTATTTCATTTTTTTTATGGCTATTATGAATGGGAGTGTGCTTTTTATTTGGGTTTCTTTTTGTTTATTGTTGGTGTATAAAAATGAGACTGTCTTTTGCACATTGATTTTATACCCTGAGACTTTGCCAAAGTCCTTTATCAGTGCAAGGAGGTTTTTGACAGATTCTCTTGGGTTTTCGAGGTATAGAATCATATCGTCTGCAAAGAGGGATAACGTGACTTTCTCTTTTCCTATTGGGATACCCCTAATCTTCTTCTCTTGTCTGATTGCTCTAGGTAGGACTTCCAAAACAATGTTGAAAAGGAGGGTGGGGTGAGAGTGGACATCTTTGTCTTGTTCAGGTTTTCAGGCGAAATGGTTCCAATTTCTGTCCTTTTAGCAGTATGTTGCCTGTAGGTTTCTCATAGATGACTACAAAACACTGTTCAAAGAAATTAAAGATAAAACAAACAAATGGAAAACGATTCCATGCTCATGGATTGGAAGATCAACATTGTTAAGATATCCATTCTACCCAAGGCAATCTATAGATTTAACACAATACACATTAAATTACCAGCAGCATTCTTTCCAGACCTGGAAACGACTATACAGGATTTCATATGGAAACATAAACAACCACAAGTAGCCAAAACAATTCTCAGCAAAACAAAACAAAACAAAACAACAACAACAAAAAACACAAAGTGGGAGGTATTACACTCCCAGACTTTAAACGTTATTTATTTATTTATTTATCTATCTATCTATTTATTTATTTATTTATTTATTTATTTATTTATTCATTGAGTTGGAGTCTCATTCCGTCGCTCAGGCTGGAGTGCAGTGGCACACTCACAGCAACCCCAGCATCGACCTGCTGGGGTCCCGCGATCCTTCCACCTCAGCCTTCCGAGTAGGCAGAACTACAGGTATGCACTACCATGCCTGGCTAATTTTTTGATTTATTGTAGCGACGTGGTCTTACCAAGTTGCCAGGGCTGGTCCTGAATCCACGGGCTCAGGCAATCCACTCACCTTGGCCTCCCAAAGTGCTGGGATTACAGGCTGAGTGAACCACTGAGCCCGGCCTTAAACTTTATTATAAAACTACAATAATCAAAACAGCCTGGTATTGGTACAAGAACAGCCGTATAGACCAACGGAATAGGATAGAGATTCCAGAAGCAAAACCTCAGTTTCTCAACCATCTCATCTTCAACAAAGCCTCCACTACCAACCACTGGGGAGAGGAGAACCTATTCAGTAAATGGTGCTGGGAAAACCGACTGACCACATGCAGAAGAATAAAACAAGACGCCTACCTATCACCATACACAAAAATCAACTCTAAATGGACCAAAGAATTAAATGTTAAACCTCAAACTATAAGAACTTTAGAAAATGCAGGAGACACCCTTATGGAAATTGGAACTGGCAACCAATCAAAACCTCAAATGCCCATGCCGTAAGAGATAAGAAAAACAAGTGGGACCTCATGAAACTGACAAGCTTCTGCAAAGCCAAAGAAACCATCAAGAGAGCAGGAGGACAACCCATAGTCTGGGAAGAAATATTTGCCAAACATATATCTGACAAAGGCCTAACATCTAGAATCTACAAGGAACTCAAACGAGTTGAAAAGAAAAAAACACACAGTCCCATTATAAAGTGGGCAAAAGATATGAATAGACACTTCTCAAAAGAAGACATACCAGCAGCCAACAGATATATGAAAAAATACTCAGCCTCATTAGTCAACAAAGAAATGCAAATTAAACCCACACTAAGATATCACCTAACTCCAGTCAGAATGGCCATCATCAATAACTCAAAAAACAACAGACGCTGGAGAGGATGTGGGGAAAAGGGAACATTTCTACACTGTTGGTGGGAGTGTAAACTAATACAACCTCTGAGGAAAAAAATTTGGCAATTCCTAAAAGATCTAAATATCCTTTCATATGACCCTGCAATCCCCCTTCTGGAAATATACCTGGAGGAATTCAAATCACTCTATGAAAAAGACACCTGCACATGCATGTTTATTGCAGCATTGTTCATAATAGCAAAAACCTGGAACCAACCATACTGCCCATCGAAAAAGAACTGGATAATAAAATGTGATACATATACATGATGGATTATTACGTAGCCACAAAGAAGGATAAAATTATGAACTTCACAGAAAATTGAATGGACTTGGACTCATAATACTGAGTGGTCTATCACAGAAACAAAGAAGAGTACCACATGTTCACACTCATAAGCAGACCTTGAACCTTGAACAGTTATCCTAATACTATAAGAAAAGGATTGGCAGCCGGGTTTGGTGGCTCAGCCTGTAATCCCGCGCCTTTGGGAGGCTGAGGTGAGTGGATTGCCTGAGCCCGCGGGTTTGAGACCCGCCTGGGCAGCGAGACCTCGTCTCTACAATAAATCAAAAAATCAGCCGGGCGTGGTAGCGCGCGCTTGTAATTCAGGCTACTCGGAAGGCTGAGGCGGAAGGATTGCCAGAGCCCAGCAGGTCGAGGCTGCGGTGGCCGGGAGCGACCACTGCACTCCAGTCTGGGCGACAGAGTGAGACTCCAACTCAAAAAAAAAAAAAAGAAAAGGATTGGTCGCAGTGGGAAACTGTGGGGGGCGGAGGGGTAGGGGCGGGACTGGCAGTAGTAGGAAACTACCAGGTGGGGAGCACACCTCATTAACAAGGGTACCTGCATAATGAACATTTGTATACCTAACCCTGAATTCTACCCCATATTTTTAAAAGAAAAAATTAAGAAGCTGAAATACCAAGTATCTTTCTAACCGCAGTTGTATAACTGCGGTTAGAAAAATTGAAAAATTTACAAAATTGCAAAAATTTACTATTGGAAATTAAGCAATACACTCTTAAATAATAATTAGATAAAAGAAGAACCTCAAAAGGAAATTAGAAAATATCTAGGCTGGGTGCAGTGACAGCCTGTAATCCCAGCATTTTGGGAGACTGATGCAAGAGGATTGCCTGGGCCCGGGTGCTTGAGACCAGCCTGAGCAACTTGGTGAGACCTCGTCTCTACAATAAATCACAAAATCTAGCCAGGCATAGTGGCATGCATCTGCAACTCCAGCTACTTGGAAGGCTGAGGTAGAAGAATCACCTAGGCCCAGCAGGTTGAGGCTGCGGTGGCTGTGAGCATGCCACTGCACTCCAGCATGGGCGACAAGGGTGAGACTCCAACTCAAAAAAAAAAAAGAGAGAGAGAAAAAAAGACAATATCTTGAGACAAATGGAAACAAAAATATAATGTACCAAAACATAGGCGATATAGCAAAAGCAGTGCTAAGAGGGAAATTTAAATGTGATAAATGACTACTTTAAAATAGAAGAAAAATCTCATATAAACAGCCTATCATTATACTTCAAGGAGCTAGGGGAAAAAAGTCCGAATAAAGCTCAAATAAAATAATTTACATATGCTAAAAAAAAAAAACCTAAAAATCAAGCCCAAAGTTAACAGAAAGAAAAAAACCCAGCAAAAATTAGGATAGAGTTAAACAAAATACAGAATAAAAAAGAAGTTTAAAAAAATCAACAAACTAAGAGGTGGATTTTGAAAAGATAAACAAAACTGACCAACCCTTAGCTAGGCCAATTAAGAAAAAAGAAAGAATACTCAAATAGATTTGAAAAGAAAGAAGAGATATTACAATTTAGACCACAAAATTTTTTTAAAAGATCATAAGAGACTATTATGAACAATAAGACACAAACAAATTGAATAACCTGGAGGAAATGGGTAAATTCCTGGAAACATACACCCTAACAAGATTAAATCATGAAGATCATGAAGACATAAAAATGTCTGAACACACATATAACAAGTATGAAAATTGAATGAATAATCAAAAACCTCTCAACCAGGACCAGATGACTAGTAAATTCTACCAAACATTTAAAGACGTATTAATGCCAATCCTTCTTAAATTCTTCCCAAAAAATCGAATGGGGAAAAACACTTTCAAACTTATTTCATGAGGCTAGCATTACCCTGATACCAAAGCCAGACAAAGACACCACAAGAAAACTGTAGGCCAATATCTCTCATAAATAGAGATACAAAAATTCTTAACAAAATACTAGCAAATCAAATCCAGCAGTATATTAAAAAGATCATATACCATGACCAAGTGGGATTCATTCCTGGGATGAAAGGATAGTTTAACATACAAAAATCAATTAATGTGATATACCACATGAACAGAGTAAAAATTACATGATTTACCTCAATAAATGCCAAAAGATTATTTGATAAAATTAACACCCTTTCATGATAAAAAATTTCTTAACAAACTAGTAATAGAAGAAAAGTATCTCAATACACTTAACATAATAACATATAAAGGCCATATATGAAAAGCTCACAAATAATATCATACTCAATGCTGAAAGCTAAAATATTTTCCTCTAAAATCAAGAACAAAACAGGGATGCCTGCTTTTACCACTTCTTTTCAAATGGTTCTGGAAGTCTTAGTCATAGAAATTAGACAAGAAAAAGAAATAAAAGGCATCCAAATTGGAAAGGAAGAAGTAAAATTGTGCCTGCTTGCAGGCCACGTGATCTTATACACAGAAAACCCCAAAGATTCCATAAATACAAATTGTTAGAATTAATAAACTTATTAAGTAAGGTTGCAGAATACAAAATAAATTACAAAAATCAGTTGCGCTTTTATATTCCAGCAACAAACTATCTGAAATGAAAATTAGAAGAATAATCTCATTTACAATTAGCACCAAAAAGAAAAGAAATACTTATGAATAAATTTACCTAAGGAACTGAAAGACTTGTATAATGAAAATTACAAAACATTGATGAAAGAAATTAAAGAAAACACAAGTAAAATACATCCTGTGTTTATGATTTGAAAAACTTAATATTGTTAAAATGTCCATATTGTTCAAAGTGATCTACAGATTCAATGAAGTCCTTGTCAAAATCCCAATGGCATTTTTACAAAAATATTTTATTAATTTTTCTAACTCATATGAAACTACAAAAGACCACAAATAGCCAACTCAATCTTGAGAAAGAACAAAGGAGGCATCATAGTTTCTGATTTAAAAATATATTACAAATCTCCTATAATCAAATAGTATGGTACTGGCACAAAGACAAACATATAGACCAATGGAACAGAATAGGAAGCCTAGAAATAAGTCTATGTGTAAACAATCAACTGATTTTCTAGAAGAGTGTCAAAGAATACACAATGGGAAAAGAATAGTCTCTTCAATGAATAGAGTTTTGAAAACTGGATGTCCACCTGCAAAAGAATGAAATTGGTTTCTAATCTTATGCCATACACAAAAATCTACTCAGCATAGACTAAGATGTAAATGTGAGACCTAAAACTGTAAAACTACTAGAAAAAAAAATAGGAGAAAAGTTTCATGATATTGGTGTTGGCAATGATTTCATAGAAATGACAACAAAGCATAGGCAACAAAAGCAAAAATAAACTACTAGAAATACATCAAACTATAGAGTTTGTGCACAGCAAAACAAACAACAGAGTGAAAAGGCAATCAATAGATAGAAAGAAAATATTTGCAAACCCTATGTCTGTTAGGGGTTTATCTCAAAATATATAAGGAATGCCTAACTCAATGGCAAAAATTAGCATACTCTTATTTTTAAAATGGGCTAAGGACTTGAATAGAATGCATACAAATGACCAAGAGGGATATGAAAAAATGCTCAAGGTCTCAAGTCATCAGAAAAATGCAAATCAAAACCACAATGCGATATCATCTCACTCTAGTCAGAATGACTGTTGAAAGAAAGAAGGAAGGGAGGGAGGGAGGAAGGGAAAGAAGGCCAGATATAGTGTCTTATGCTTGTGTTGTCTGCACTTTCAGAGGCGGAGGCAGAAAGATTGCTTGAACCCAAGAGTTCGAGACCAGCTGGGCAACAAAGCAAGACCTCTTCTCTACAAAAAAAAAAATTAATCAGATATGGTGGTCTGCACCTGTAGTCCCAGCTACTTAGGAAGCTGAGGTGGAAAGATTGCCTGAGCCCAACCAGGAAGTTGAGACTGCCATGTGCCATGATGGCACCTCTGCACTCCATCCTGGGCAACAGAGTGAGACTCCAAAGACACTGATTAAAAAAAAATATATATATCTATATATCTATATGAAATGAAAAAGAAAGAAAGAGGAAAAAAAAGGAAACAAGTGCTTGAGAAATTGAAACTCGTGCACACTGTTGGTGGGAATGCATGATGCAGCCCCTGTAGAAAACAATATGGAGATTCCTCAAAAAATTAAAAAATTAGCCAGGCTCGGTGGCTCAGCCTGTAAGCTCAGAACTTTGGGAAGCCAAGGCAAGTGGACTGTCTGAGTCCACGGGTTCGGGACCAGCCCCAGCAACTTGGGGAGACCTCATCTCTAAACTAAACCAAAAACTTAGCCAGGCTTGGCAGCGTGCACCTGTGGTTCTGCTACTTGGAAGACTGAGGTGGAAGGATCGCCGGAACCCAGCAGGTCAACACTGGGGTGGCCATGAGTGTGCCACTGCACTCCAGCTTGGGCAACAGAGTGAGACTCCAACTAAAAAAAAAAAAAAATTTAAAAATTGAACTATTATATCCAGTAATTCCACTTCTTGAATCTTAAAGGGATATGCTTTATTACAGCCAAACACCAGAGACAAACAGTTCCATATTCACTGCAGCACTATCCACAATAGCTAACATATGGAAATAACCTTAATGTTCACTGACAGATAAATGGATAATGTGTTATATACATAGAATGGTGTGCTCTTCAGCCTTAAAAAAAGAAGGAAATTCTACAATATGTGATAACATCAATGAACCTTGAAGACATTATGTTAATTGAAATAACTTAGTCACAGAAAGACAAATACTGCATAATTCCACTTATATGAGGTATCTAAAATAGTCAAATTCATAGAATCAAAGAGTGGAATGGTAGTTGTTAGGGGCTGGGAATAGGGAGAAATGGTGCCCTATGAGCCAATAGGCATGCTTCAGTTAAGCAAAATGAATAGGCTCTAGAGATCTGTGATACAACATTGTATCTACAAACAATAATGTACTGTATGATTTAAAATTTGTTCAGGCTGGGCTCTAACTCTTAGGCTCAAAAGGACCCTGACTTAAATTTTTGTTGTTGTTCAGAGGGTATATCTCATGTTGTATTTTTTTTTAACCACAATAAAGTAAAAATTTTTTAAAGGTTTAATCAAACCAAACAAAAAATTTTAAAAAGGAAATGCATAAGACTAATAATAACCAAAAAAAATTTACTTTCTTTCTTTCTTTTTTTTTATGGTCTTATGAAAGTTGAACCAGCCCTGCATCCCAGGGCTGAGGCCTACTTGGTCATGGTGGATGATTTTTGAGATGTGTTGTTGAATCTGATTTGCTAGGATCTTGTTGAGAATTTTAGCATCTATGTTCTTCAAGGATATTGGCCTGTAGTTCTCTTTCTTTGTTGGATCTTTACCTGGTTTGGGTATCAATGTGATGTTAGCTTCATAAAATGATTTGAGGGGAGTTCCATTTTTCTCAATCACCTGGAATACTTTCAGTAGGATTGGTATCAGTTCCTCCCTGTATGTTTTGTAGAATTCGCTGGAAAGCCATCTGATCCATGGCTTTTTTTGTAGGTAGTTTTTAAATGACACAGTCAATTTCCTGGATTGTTATTGATCTATTTAGGGTCTCAATTTCTTCGTTTCAACCTGGGGAGGCTGTGTGATGTCAGAAAGTCTAAACAAAGAAATAGAACCTACAAAGAAGCTGGGCTCGGTGGCTCAGCCTGTAATCCCACGCCTTTGGGAGGCTGAGGTGAGTGGATTGCCTGAGCCCTCAGGTTCGAGACCCGCCTGGGCAGTGAGACCTCATCTCTACAATAAATAAAAAAATCAGCTGGGCATGGTAGCGCATGCCTGTAATTCTGGTTACTTGGAAGGCTGAAGCGGAAGGATCGCCGGAGCCCAGCAGGTTGAGGCTGTGATGGCCGGGAGCGGCCACTGCACTCCAGTCTGGATGACAGAGTGAGACTCCAAATCAAAAAAAAAAAAAGAAGAAGAATATACAAAGAAAAATTGAAAAGTTTAGAAGTAAAAATATAATAGCCATAAAAGATAGAATAGACAAGTGAGACCTCATCAAATGGATAAGCTTCTACAAAGAAGCTTAGCTGCAAAGAAACCATCAAGAGAGCAGGGAGATAGCCCACAAACTGGGAAAAAATATTTGCCAACTGTTTATCTGGCAAGTCCTAACATCTAGGATCTATGAGGAACTTAAACATGCCAAAAAGAAAAAAACAAACAGCCCCATTACAAAGTGGGCAAAAGGTATGAATAGACATTTCTCAAAAGAAGACATATGAGCAGGCAGCAGATACATGAAAAAATGCTCAGCCTTAGTAGTCATCAAAGAAATGCAAATTAAAACCACACTGAGATACCACCTAACTCCAGTCAGGATGGCCATTATCAATAACTCAAAAAACAACAGATGCTGGAGAAAATACAGGGAAAGGGGAACACTTCTACACTGTTGCTAGGAGTGTAAACTAGGACAACCTCTGTGGAAAATAGTTTGGCAATTCCTAAAAGATATAAAGATCAACCTTCCATACGACCCCGCAATCCCCCTACTGGGAATATACCCTGAGAAACTCAAATCACTCTCTGAAAAAGATACCTGCACACTCATGTTTGTTGTAACATTGTTCACAATAGCAAAACCATGGAACCAACTGTGCTGCCCATCAAAAGAGGACTGGATTTTTTTTAAAAAGTGGTACACATATATGATGGAATAATACACAGCCTAAAGAAGGACAAAATTATGAACTTCGCAGCAACTTGGGTGGACTTAGAGTCTATAATACCGAGTATTATAAACTTGCAGTATCCATAGTCCTACGTGAGGTATATAGGACAATAAGATAATTTTGATATACTTCTTTTAAAAATTTTTTTATTTTGTTTTAAGTTGTGGGGTACAAATCAGGATTGCATACATAAGTGGTTTAGAAACAGGTGAAGTTTTGGGCCTCCCATCACAGAAACAAAGAATTGAATACCAGATGTTCTCACTTATACACAGACCTTGAACAATTATCATAATACTATAAGAAGGGAATTGGCAGTAGTGGAAAACTGCCAGAGGAGGAGAGGGCAGGATTGGCAGTTGTGGGCAACTGCTGGGAAGGGGGAGGCATACCTCATCCACAAGGGTACCTGCATAATGAACATTTGTATACCTAACGCTGAATTGTACCCCACATCTTTAAAATTAAAAATTAAAAAAAGGAAATTATCCAATCTGAACACAGAGATAAAACAGTAAAAAAAAAAAAAAAAAGAATTTCAAGGATCTGTGGGAACATAACAAAAGTTCTAACACCCATGTCATTGGAGACTCAGAGAAGGCATACAGGCTGAAAAAGTACCCAAAGAAATAGCAGTTGAAACTTCCCAAATGTGGCAAAAAACTTAAACCTACAGAATCAAGAGGCTGAATGAACCCAAACAAGATAAACCCACAAACATCCACACTAAAACATCGTAGAGTCAAACTTCTAAAAACTAGAAAGAAAACAAAAACAAAACTTGCAGTATCTGTAGTCCTACATGAGGTATATAGGACAATAAGATAATGTTGATATACTTTAAACATTTTTAAAAATTTTGTTTTAAGTTGTGGAGTACAAGTCAGGATTGCATACATAAGTGGTTTAGAAGCAGGTGAAGTTTGGGCCATCCATTGGACCTCACTTCACCTGGATTAGGATCAAGCACTCTTATTATGCTATGTGCCATCCTTCTCCCCTGGCAGTGTCCTGCTACTGCCAATTCCTTTTTTGTAGTATTATGATAGGTGTTCAGGGTCCACTTATGAATGATAACATGTGGTACTTGCTTATTTGTTTTTGTGATAGATCACTGAGTAGGATGGACTCCAAATCCATCCAAGTCGCTGTGAAGTCCATAATCTTGCCCTTCTTTATGACTGTGTAATATTCCATCATATATATGTACCATATTTTAAAAATTCAGTCCAGTTTCGATGGGCAGCATGGCTGGTTCCATGTTTTTGCTATTGTAAATAGTGCTGCAATAAATATGCATGCACAGGTACCTTTTTTGTAGAATAATCTTAGTTCCTCCGGATATATTCCCAGAAGGGAGATTGCTGGGTCATATGGAAGGTCAATTTCTAGTTCTTCTCAAAATCACCACACTGTTTTCCATAGAGACTGAATTAGTTTACATTCCCACCAACAGTGTACAAGCGTTCCCTTTTTTCTGAATCCTCACCAGCATCTGTTTTTTTCATATTATTGATGGTCATTCTGACTGGAGTTAGGTGAAATCTCAATGTGGTTTTGATTTGCATTTCTCTAATGATTAGTGAGGCTGAGCATTTTTTCATGTGTCTATTGGCTGCTCATATGTCTTCTTTTGAGAAGTATCTGTTCATGTCTTTTGCCCTCTTTATTTTTTTAAAGATGTGGGGTATAATTCAGAGTTAGGTATACAGATGTTCATTATGCAGGTACCCTTCTTGATGAGATGTGACCCTCTCTCCTAGCAGTTTCCCTCAACTGCCAATCCCACCCCTCCCCACCACCCAGCAGTTTCCCACTACTATCAATCCCTTTCTTAGAGTATTATGATAATTGTTCAAGGTCTGCTTATGAGTGAGAACACATGGTACTCTGTTCTTTGTTTCTGTATAGATCACTGAGTATGATCAACTCTAAATTCATCCAAGTTGCTACGAAGTCCATATGTTTGTCCTTCTTTATGGTTGCATAATATTCCACCATGTATATGTACCACATTTTTTAAAATCCAGTCCAGCTTCAGTGGGTAACATGGTTGGTTCCATGTTTTTGCTATTGTGAATAGAGCTGCAACAAACATGCATGTGCAGGTATCTTTTTGGTAGAATGATTTGAGTTCTTCAGGGTATATTCCCAATACTGGGATTGTTGGGTCATATGGAAGGTCAATTTCTAGTTCTTTCAGAAATCACCACACTATCTTCCAAAGAGGCTGCACTAATTTGCATTCCCACCAATAGTGTAGAAGCGTTCCTTTTCCTCCATATCCTCACCAGCATCTGTTGTTTGTTTTATTAATGATGGCCACTCTTACTGGGGTTAAAAGGTATCTCAGTGTGGTTTTGATTTGCATATCTCTGATGATGTGTGAGACTGAGCACTTTTTCATGTGTCTGTTGGCCGTCCGTATATCTTCTTTTGAGAAGTGCCTATTCAAACCTTTTGCTCACTTTTGAATTGGGCTGTTTGTTTTTTCTTTTTGGTGTGTTTGAGCTCTTGTAGATCCTAGAAGTTAGGCCTTTGTCAAATGTACAGTTGGCAAATATTATTCCCATTCTTTGAGCTGTCTGCCCTCCCTCTTGATGGTTTATTTTGCTTTACAGAAGCTCGTTAGTTTGATGAGGTCCCACTTGTCTATCTTATTTCTTATGGTATGGGCACTTAGGGTTTTAATTAGGAATTGGTTGCCAGTTCCAATTTCCATAAGGTTGTCTCCTGCATTTTCTAAGATTCTTTGAAGTTTTATGTTTAGGTCTTTGATTCATTTAGAGTTAATTTTTGTGTATGGTGATAGGTAGGGGTCCTGTTTCAATCTTCTTCTTTTGCCCATTTTTTACTGGGGCTGTTTTTTTTCCTTTCTACATTTTTGAGTTCCTTGTAGATTCTGGATGTTAGGCCTTTGTCAGATAAACAGTTGGCAAATATTTTTTCCCATTCTGTGGGCTGTCTCCCCATTCTCTTGTTGGTTTCTTTTGTTTCGCAGAAGCTTTTCAGTTTGCTGAGGTCCCACTTGTCTATCTTATCTCTTATGGCATGGGCTTTTAGGGGTTTTGATCAGGAATTGGTTGCCTATTCAAATTTTCATAAGAGTGCCTCCTACATTTTCTAAGATTCTTATAGTTTGAGGTTTTACGTTTAGGTCTTTGATCTGTTTTGAGCTGATTTTTGTGTATGGTGATAGGTAGGAGTACTGCTTCATTTTTCTGTGTGTGGTCAGTCAGTTTTTCCAGCACCATTCACTGAATAGGTTCTCCTCTCCCCAGTGGTTGGTGGTGGAGGCTTTGTTAAAGATGAGGTGGTTGAGAAGTTGAGGCTTTGCTCCTGGAATCTCTCTCCTGTTCCATTGGGCTATATGCCAGTTCTTGTACCAATCCCAGGCCGTTTTGATTATTGTAAACTTATAATAAAGTTTAAAGTCTGGGAGTGTGATACCTCCCACTTTGTTTCTTTTGCTGAGGATTATTTTGGCTATTTGTTGGCATTTTTGTTTTCATATGGATTTCTGCATTGTTGTTTCCAGGTCTGAGTAGAATGCTGCTGGTAATTTAGTGAGTATTGTGTTGAATCTGTAGATTGCCTTGGGTACGATGGACATCTTAATGTTGATTCTTCCAATCTGTGAGCATTTTTCCAATTGTTTGTGTCTTCTTGGATTTCTTTGAGCACTGTTTTGTAGTTTTCATTGTAAAGGTCTTTCACTTCTCTGTTTAGGAAGAAGCCAAGGTATTTCTTTTTCTTTTTGTTTGTCTTTTTTGTGTGTGGCTATAGTGAATGGGATTGTACTTTTTATTTAGTTCTCTGCCTGTTTGTTGTTGGTATATAAAAATGCAACTATCTTTTGCATGTTGATTTTATACCCTGAGACTTTGCCAAAGTCCTTTATTAGTGCAAAGAGGTTTTTGACAGATTTTGGTTTTCTAGGTATAGGATCATATCGCCCGCAAAGAAGGATAGCTTAACTTCCTCTTTTCCTATTTGGATACCTCGATATCCTTCTCTTATCTGATGGCTCCAGCTACAACTTCCAACACTTATGGAACAGGAGGGGTGAGAATGGGCAGCCTTGTCTTGTTTCAGTTTTTAGGGGAAAAGCTTCCAATTTCTGTCCATTTAGCAATATGTTGGCTGTGGGTTTATCACAGATGGCTTTTACTATTTTGACGTATGTCCCCTATACCAAAGTGTTCTAGGGTTTTTATCAAGAACGGAGCTGTTAGGAATCGCCACACTGCTTTCCACAGAGGTTGCACTAGTTTGCACTCCCACCAACAGTGTAGAAGTGTTCCCTTTTCCCCACACCCTCTCCAGCAATTGTTCTTTTTTGAGTTATTGATAATGGCCATTCTGTCTGGAGTTAGGTGGTATCTCGTGAGGTTTTGATTTGCATCTCCTTGAAGATTAGTGAGGTTGAATATTTCCTCATGTGTCTGTTGGCTGCTCGGATTTCTTCCTTTGAGAAGTATCTGTTCATATCTTTTGCCCACTTTATAATGGGTTGTTTGTTTTTTTCCTCTCAGCACGTTTGAGTTCTTTGTAGATCCAAGATGTTAAGCCTTTGTCAGACCTGGAGTTGGCAAATACTTTTTCCCAGTCTGTGGGCTGTCTCCCTGCTCTCTTGATGGTTTCTTTGGCTTTGCAGAAGCTTGTCAGTTTAATGAGGTCCCACTTGTCCATCTTATCTCTTATGGCCTGTGGGTTTCAGGTTTTGTTCAGGAATTGGATGCCAGTTCCAATTTCCATAAGGGTATGTCCTGCATTTCCTAAAGCTCTAAATATTGACCTCCCATATGACCCTGCAATCCCCCTACTGGGAATATACCCTGAAGAACCCAAATCACTCTATCAAAAAGATACCTGCACACGTATGTTTATCGCAGCATTATTCACAATAACAAGACCCTGGAAGCAACCATGCTACCCTTCAAAAGAGGACTGGATTAAAAAATGTGGTACATATACATGATGGAATACTATGCAGCCATAAAAAAGAACAAAATCATGAATTTCACAGCAACCTGGATGGAACTAGAGTCTGTAATACTGAGGGAACTCTCACAGAAACAAAGATCTGAGTATCACATATTCTCACTCATATAGTGGACTTTGATCAACCAACGTACTACCATAAGAAAATGACTGAC
>NW_007258207.1:899618-934953 GCF_000164805.1 Carlito syrichta | reverse complement strand
GAACGATGCACATTTGTATACCTAACCTTTAACTGTACCCCACAATTTTATAATAAAAAATATGTTTTTTTAAAAAAAGAATGGAACTGGATTTTTTTGAAAACCTTTTCTGCATCTTATGACATAGTCTTGTGGTTCTTGCTTTTACATCTATTGATGTGTTTAATTACATTTATGATCTTGTGAATGTTGAACCAGCCCTGCATCCCAGGGATGAAGCCTATTTGGTCATGATAGATAATTTTTTAGATATTTTGTTGGGTCTGATTTGCTAGAATCTTGTTGAGAATTTTTGCAACTCTCTTCATCAGGAACATTGGCCTATAGTTCTCTTTCTTTGTTGGGTCTTTGCCCGATTTAGGTATTATTGTGATTTTAGCTTTATAAAATGATCTGGGGAGAGTTCCGTCTTTCTTGATTGCCTGAAATACTTTCAAAAGGATTGGTATCAGCTCCTCCTTGTATGTATTGTAGAATTCTGCTGGAAAGTCATCTGGTCCAGGGATTTTTTTTGGTGGGGGGTAGGTAGTTTTCTTATGGTAGAGTCAATTTCCTGGCTTATTATTGGTCTATTTGTGGTATCTATTTCTTCTTGTTTCAACTTTGTGAGGTTGTGTGATGTCAGAAAGTCCTCTATTTCACTTAGGTTTCTGAATTTGTTTCCATACAAGTGTGTATAGTAATCTTTGATAATCTTTTCTATTTCTTCGGGGTTGTTTGTGACTTGATCTTTTGCATTTTTGATTGTGTTTGTTTGGGCTGTTTGTCTCTTTTTCTTGGCCAGTCTGGCTAGGGGTCTATCAATCTTGTTTTATCTTTGCAAGGAACCAATTTTTTGTTTCACTGGTTTTTTCCTATGATATTTTTGTCTTCCGTGTCCTGTATTTGGGCTCTTACTTTGGTAATCTGGATTCTTTTGCTGAAGTTGGGGTTTTGGTGGTCTTGCCTTTCCATCTGCCTTAGGTGATCTGTTAGGCTGTTGACTTGTGAACTTTCTATTTTGTTGATGTGTGTTTATGGAGATATAAGTTCTCCTCTTTACTATTTTCATGGCATCCCAGAGGTTCTGGTAAGATGTATCTTTGTTTGAATTTTGATATACTTCTCACCCAAAAGGGAAAGTATGAAAGCATATGCTTTGGGAACCTTTACATAAATCTCCATATTCTCATTCCAAGCTTCTGATATAGTTTCCAGGCATGGAACAGAGACTGAATCACTATCAATCATGACAAGTAGAACTGTTCATCATAGGTGAGCATGTTTAAAAGCAGAGCTCTGTCTAGATGGGAAAAATGCTCGGTTACTTCTAAAAATCTGTACTCAGCAGGGAAGGAATCAAACTATGGAATAGAACTATTAACCAATTGTATTGCATAACACAGTACATATGATAACACCTTCTGAAACAGACCTTCTTCCAGATAGCACTAGTTGGCACTGCACTTCAGGCTACAGTTAATTTTTACTATTAAAATATAAGCCAGACTACTTGGAAGGCTGAGGCGGAAGGATCGCCGGAACCCAGCAGGTCAAGGCTGCGGTGGCTGGGAGCGGCCACTGCACTCCAGTCTGGGCGATGGAGTGAGACTTCAACTCAAAAAAAAAAAAAAAAAATATATATATATATATATATATGTATACCAGAAAATAGCCTTTTAAACAATAAAATGGCATCAACATGGAATATATAAAGAAGTCAAAATTACCAATTGTTTAATGCTTATTGTGTAGGTGGGAACTGCTTTAAAGATAGCATTATAAGTACTGATTTTTAAAAATCCAGCTTTTAATATCATTAGCAACAGGCAGATAACTGAACAATCTGAAGAAAAATTCTTGTTCTGTTACCTGTTCTGACTTTACCAATATGAAGATGACTAAGCCTTTTCCCTTTATGTGACTTTGAGCTGGGGTTCCTTCAGCTCTGAGAAGATGCTTAATCATGATCTGTTTCCAAATCCTATCATTAATTCTGTAATTGTGCTGTGAGCAAAGTGGAGTTTCATGGAATTGTCTTTCTTTCTTTCTTTCTTTCTTTTTTGTCCTTGACAATGTTTCTAGGTCTTACTTCATTTATCTGTAAAATATGGACTATGTCCATGACCTCCTATGCTTCATAGCTTGTGACGATAAGAGTAATATCATATATTTTACATACACCATTTATGCATGATAGTTATTGTCCTTTTATCCTTTTAAAGTAGAGATTTTGTAATTTGTTCAAAGTAACACATTAACTCAATGGTAGAGCCAAAATATGAGCTAAGATTTCTTCCACTTCAGTTTTGCTTTCATCACAATGTTAATTTTAAGGACACCCTATGTAGAAACAGTAGAGAAAAATGAGGTAGCTTAGTGAACTTAAGTAACAATGGTTTCTAGTGACAAAAAAAAATTCTAGTGACAAAGAAATAGAAAGTCCTGCCAACTCTCCAACTTCATCTCATGCCATTCGCACCTCTCGGTTTCTCTGCTCCAGCTTCCCTGGTCTCCTTTCTATACCTGAAGTAGATTACACTCTTTCTCACTTCTAGACTTTCACATAAACTTTTCCCTTGACTTGGGCCCCCTGTTTACCTCCTCAGTGCCCTCACCTCATTCTTCATGTTTTCATTTACATGTCTCTACTTAATCGAAATAAGACCCATGTGTGATTAGGTCAAGTTTCACCCCAAAGCAAAACCTGAGGCAAAAGCTTTTGTGTTGAGTATATAGCAGGAGTGAGAACAAGGGCTTAAAATAGGAAGAAAGTTAAGTCAACACTAGGATGCATCTTTGAGTTCACCTCTGCTATGGACAATTAGTTGCTTGATCACCCAAGACCTTCTGGAAATCTTATGAAATGCATCCCAGAGCCTTTTGGCTATTACGCATTTGCTCCTGTAGGGCATTTGGTCGAAAGAGCTTTGTTTGTTAACTCAGTGCTGTATGAGGTTTAAAGTTCTCTAAATAATACTTTTTTTTTTTAATCAATATTTTTTATTTTGGTATTGTGGGGTACAGTTAAGGGTTAGGTGTACAAATATGTTTCGTTCAGGCACACTTGTTGATAAGGGGTGTCTCCCGGTCCCCAGACAGATATTTACTACCATTAATCCCACTTCCTTTCCCCTCCCTGCCCCCACATAGTTTCCCACCATTGTCAATCTTTTTCTTATAGTATTACGATAGATGTTATCTCCACTATTATATATTGCAATCTTAAAGCCAAATGAGGCTATTGGTCTCTGGGCACTGCATCTCCTTTGAGACCTTGATCCATAACTAAAGCTCTAGAAAATAGGTAGAACCAAGATCTGCAACTACCACAATCTTTACAATTACCATAGCCCCCTGTTGGTCAAACATCACACTCAGCACATAATCCAATGCTTCATCTTCCATTTGTATTTTATTCCAGTCACCACAGGTAAGAGTCTTAGTGATCCTATCACATGCCACGGTTTATCAACACCTTACCTACTGCCATATTATTGATAAGTGATCTAGCTCCAAATTCCAAAACTGAGGGTCTGCTTTCTAGAGTGACACATGGTTTTGACACATGGTCTGATCCTGGGCTGACACCAAAGCAGAATATGAAATAAAGTCTTATACAGGCTGGGCTTGGTTGCTCAGCCTGTAATCCTAACACTTTGGGAGGCCAAGGCAAGTGGATTGCCTGAGCCCGCGGGTTCGTGGCCAGTCCAGGCAACTTGGCGAGACCTTGTCTCTACAATAAATAAAAAATTAGCTGGGCGTGGTAGTGCGCACCTGTAGCTCCGGCTACTTGAAAGGCTGAGGCGGAAGGATCGCCAGAGCCCACCAGGTTGACGCTGGGGTGACGGTGAGCGTGCTACAACACTCCAACCTGGGTGAGGGAGACTCCGACTCAAGAAAAAAAAAAACTTATACAAGTAAGGAGCAGTAGAGTAATGATGAATGTTTAACAGTATGTTCTCCAGGAAATATGTATAAATGTATATACATATACAAAAGTTTATTGTAGATTTTACTGACATAAATTATGTATAGTGCACAATTCTCAAATTATAATAAAATGTACAATAAATTCCTTATAACAAACTGATTTTCACAGAATGCTTTCATTGATTTTTGCTGAAGTCTTATATTTATAGTTAACTATGTTTGTAACTGACAAGAAAGTACAATTGCAACATGAATGTTGGTTCATCTCCCTTGACAACTAAGATGAAAGTGAAATTAGGATGATGTATGTTGATTTCACTCACTCATCAATGATGTGGGTTTGGTTTTTTTTTTTTCTGAATCAGATAATAGTTGAACATGTTATTTTTGTGCTATTCACAGGGTAACTGCTACAAACATGATACCCTTCTAAGTTTAACCTATATTATTAACATTTTCTCTATTATTTCCTTAATTCTAGGCAATCAATGAAATAATCAATCAAATTCTAATATGTAGCATTTGCTATTTCTGTGCTGTAAATGCTTCCACCATTGCTCATATCAAGCTATTAATGTGTTATTACTGAATGTGGACTTGGGAAGAGGTGTAACAATAGCTTCCTATTAAAAAGTATTTTCACCAAACAGATACAATAAATGTCAATAACCACAGAGAATAGATAATAGTAAAAGGGAATAAAATAATTAGGAAGTGATGAATCTTAAGTATTTATCACCTTTGTTTTTAATATAATTTACTTAATTTTAAGTAAATTATATTAAATATATTTATATATTATATAATGCTATTTTATATATTATATATTATATAATGCTATTTTAAATGATGCCTGTGTTTAACCACTAAATGGCAAAATTCTTAAAATTTAACAATCTGCCAGACAGATGAACTAGCTCCAGCACACCACTGGGGTGGAAGTGAATCATAAAATGAAGAGGAAACATCATAAGGATACATTATTGACTTGACCCCTGCTATGAATGACAGGGTACTCAACACCATGGAGCTCTCGAGAAGCATTTTGAAATGTGTCTCAAACTATTCTGCCAGCAGACTTCAGAAAGCAGGAAGTTACTTATGTAGTGTGTTCCTCTTAGGGCATTAACTCTTGGGTTGCATATATGTGAGTGGATTTCCAAAGTCATGCCACACCATAAACTAGAGAAGCTCCAGGTTAGGAGCCTGGGTGCCAGCAGCATGAGGTAAGTGAGATTGCGCTTACCTGAGACTGGTCGAAGCCTGCACTGGATGTGGCTGACATAACATCCCTGGAATAGGAAGAGAGGCCAAAGGGATTTGAAGTAGCAAGCAGGAATCTGATAAGCCCTCTTATTCTGCCCACAGCATTTTTTTCATATTTGCCATAGCATTATCACAGTTTGTAGTTACATATTCTTTTATATCAGCATCTTATTTGTATATTCCTTCTTCTACTGGATGTGAAATCTGTGCTGTCAGAACTATACCTCTTTCTTTCTGTTCCCAGTGCCTGGCACTTGCACCTTGCACATAAGAGGCAACAAGAGCCAATAACAGCATGAATAAGAGATGACAGGCATTCTTCAATCATTCCCTAGTCTCCTCTTCTCTCCCACAACTAGGCTCTATCCTGATAAACAACAATAAAAAAGAAAGCGTTTGTATGTGATAAACATTACTAAAATTGAGAGGAATGGGAGGATAGAGCCTTATCTTTTTTTTCTCTCTCTATTTTCTGGGGACTCTTTCATCAGGTTTCTCTCATTAAATGGAAAGCAATTAATCTTTCCTCAGTTGCTACCTTTGCCTTTATTCCACATCTAGAGCCCCTACCGTATTCTGCCCAATAATAGTCAATTTATTTCCTGTCCCTCATTCTAGAAGCACAGAAATGTTCAATCCCCAAAAGGGACTGAAGTCCCCTTCTTTCATTTTCTTTTCTCTCCCACAAGTCTCTGCGTGTAGCAATGAGTAGATATTATTTTCACACCAACATCAATTATGATGTTCCTCCACAAGGATAAAGCACTGATGGTTAGTTAGGGTTTTAATTGTCAAGGCTTCCCATCCTCATCACAAATACTGAATGCCCAGGAGAGAACTTGACACATAACAGCAACCAATAAATACCAATTCAGTTTAATTTTGTCAGTATTTCTCAAACTTCAGCCACTCCCATACAATTTTCACTTTTTTGACATTTATATACCACCTGAATTATTATTTATTTCAGAGTGTTTTTTTCTTTTCTTGAGTTGGGGTCTCACTCTATTGCCCAGACTGGAGTGCAGTGATAAAATCATGGCTCACTACAGCCTTGACTTCCTGAACTCAGGAGCTCCTTCTGTCTCAGCTTCCCTGGTTGCTGGGACTACAGACATGCACCTCCAAGCCTGGTTTGTTTTTTATTTTTTGTAGAGATGAAGTCTTGCTTTGTTGCCTAGGCTGATCTTGAACTCCTGGGCTCAAGCAATTCTCTCTCCTAGGCCTCTCAAAGTGCTGGGATTATAGGTGTGAACCACAGTGGTCAGCCAGAGTTTTCTTTAAATTACTTTACTTTTTTACCTAAAAAGATTTATTTAAGTGGTAAAATGTATATTCTTACCACAAATAGAACGTTTTGAATCACCTTTTATACATAGAAAATAGCCATGAAACATATATACAGAACTAAAAACAATTTATTAATTCAATACTAGTTTGATAAATACTTGATAAATGTCTTGAGGGTGATGCCTGCTCTCACTTTGTTGTTGAAAAGTAGCAAGTATTAGAAAGGCTTTTGAAAATATGAACTTTGAAGAGATTTTTCTCCCAAACATAATCAGAAGGATTAAAATAGAATTAAAAAGGGAATGACTTCCTCACCACGGTTGTCTGTGTCTTTCAAAGTTTTCTCTGTGTACTCCCTTGAACCATCTTTTGTATATCTCCTAGACTCTGGGAAGCACTGGCCTACACTCTTGCTGTCCATAGGGGTAGATATTTGAGAAGATTCTGATCAGTTTGTAAGTTGGTGTTCATTTGCAAGAGAGAATTCCAACTTAAAATTTTAATCTTCTGCTCCTTTTAATGAACTGATTGCTTGATTATCTCAGTTTCAGAGTTGAAGAGATCAAATGGTAAACCACAGGGAGTTCTGGAATAGAAGTGGGCGACGTCTGCATAAATGTAGGCTGCAAACGCTGGGCAGGCTTCCTATCTTCAGTTGTGGCATGATTCATGGGAGGAAAAGAAGTGAAATGACAGATTGAGATGTAGGGATTGGGCCTTACTTGTATTCTGCCCAATCTATGTTAAAGCCTTTAAAATGGCTACACGTGGTCGTGGAAAAGTGTTGCAGAAGAACTGCTGGGAATGCAACCAAATTCTTCCCAAACTGTGACAGGCATACTTCTACAAATTGATTGGAGGTGGTAGACACGTACAAACTTATTTTTAATTATAATAGTTCTGCATCTATTTTAATAATTGCCTATCTAATTATGGACCAGGCAAAATTTCTTTTGAAAGGAAATGTATTTAGGTAAAAAGTTAAATTGGTTGAAAGAAAAACTCCAAAACGATGAAGTAGGCATGATGTATGGATGCCACTGGAACTCAACTGGCTGAAGCTGACAACATTAAATAGCAAAGAAAAAACAACAAAAGTCAAAAGAGAGACTACAGAAGAAAGGAAAAACCTTTGTGTTTCGGTGCCTTTAGCATCACATTTTTTCTTCTTTTTGAACAAGGGGTTTTATAAATTATGTAACCTGCCCCATTTGCAGGAATGGGCTATAAACATGGTCTTGACTAAATATAGAAAGACAGATTGGTTTCTCAAGATGTCTTTTGGCTTAAATATTCCCCAGTTTTATATACCATACATAGACCTCATGGTTTCTTACAATATCTGCTAGGCTTGCCTTACTGAATAAAATGTTAGTGGTCTTCTCTGAGCATCTCTGCCTCAAGGTAAAGTTTACCACTGCCCCTCTGTGCTACTGCTGTGATCACCATTCAGTTTTACTGTTGTACTTAGCACAACATGTTATAATTAATCTGTTTATAGATATGTCTCCCCTTTTGGACTGTGAACTTCTTGAGGAAAGAGATTTAATTTACTTATGTTTATTACCCCAGAAACCTGGCTCAGTGTAGACATTATATAAATGTTTGTTAATAAATCATCCAAATTACTTTTTACGTGTATGTAGAATAGATTTAGAAATGCCCCAAGGGTAGATTATTTTTCCCCTAAATTATCTATTCATTTGCTTCAGAAGAGCTCTGGACAGGTATAATACCAAAGGAAGTGTTGGAGTTGGGATTTGTGTTCTGGTGTCTTTAGACTTTGGCTTTTCTCACTGTGGTGCTGTTTGCAATCAGAGAACAGAGAAAAAAAGTGGAAGCTTGTGGATCACAGTTCTTCCCATTTGTGAAAGTTTTAACTATGACTTAGGGGCCCAAAAGTAAAGAAGAACCCAGTGACCAGAATCTTCATCTGCTTTCAAGATTGCACTGTATAAAAAACAGAGTCACTTAGTGACCCTTAAACCCCATGCAGCATAGAGTTGAGAGCCAAACCTACTTCAACCAAATGCCCTACATTTGGGATAGATGCTTATTTATCAAAGATTAGTTAGTGACTAGGTGTGGTGGCTTATGCCTATAATCCCAGCATTTTGGGAAGCTGAGGCAGGAGTATTGCTTGAACTCAGGAGTTCAAGACCAGCCTAGACAACATAGTGAGACCTCATCTCAACAACAACAACAAAAAAAATTAGCTGGGTGTGGTGGTATGCACCTGTCATTCCAGCTACTTGAGAGGCTAAGGTGGAAGGATGACTCAGCCCAGGAGATTGAGGCTGCAGTGAGCCGTGATCATGCCACTGCACCCCAGCCTGGGTGACAGAGTGAGACCTTGACTCAAAAATAAAAGAAAGAAAGAAAGAAAGAAAGAAAGAAAGAAAGAAAGAAAGAAAGAAAGAAAGAAAGAAAGAAAGAAAGATTTGTTAGTTACCAGAAACTTAGGTGAATTGAGTGCATAGCATGACATACGTGAGAAATGCAAACAGCAATGAAGAGAAAGCCAACTCAGGGAAAACCCAGGGTCTGTTGAGAGCAGTCATGTGCCCTCATACTTTGAAGAAATTTTAGGACTTCCTGGTTGAGGAGATATTTGTTGAATGTCTTGTCACCATATAGGTGATATGCTTCCTGGATAGCATAAACTCATGGTAGCAGGAATAAGAGCTGATTGAGCTCTCAGTGAGAATGAAAGTGATGGGATGGGATTAGGAAGATAATCAAGTCTGCATCTAAAAGAAAATAAATAAAGTGAAGAGACTGAATTATTATCCAAGTCAGTCAGTTAAAAACTCAAATCAGGCCAGCCATAGTGGCTCACACCTGTAATCCCAGCACTACAGGAGGCTGTTGCAAGAGAGTTGTTTGAGCTCAGGAGTTTGAGTCCAGCCTCGGCAACACAGTGAGAGCTCATCTCTTAAAAAAAAAAAAAAGATCGTTAGACTTTGGATTATTTTTTTAGACTTGGCATATAAAAGTTATAAATTCATTCCTCTATCTATGAATAAATGTATAAATCCTAACACTTTTAGAAAGCTCCCTTTGATTCCTGTGTACATATTTTCTTCAGGCACAAATCATAACTTCTTCTTGGAATTCTGTAACCTCTGGAATATAGACAGTGGTTCTTACATCTCTCTCTCTTTCTTTTTCTAGCTCCGTTCTATCTATTTGTACCCTTAGCCTAAATATGTTTAGAGATATGCAATAAGTGTGTTCATTTTGTGAAATAATTGCATATATTCCTTTAGTAACAAAATATCTGCTTTTTGACCATCATAAAAAGTAACATCAACAGTCTTGATAAATAATAAAACACCCATCTCATCAACAAGAATTTTATTCTCAATGCTTCTTTCAAGGTAACAGCCTTGGGTGTACTAATAGGCTCAAGTCAAATAAAGCCAAGAAAGCTCCATCAATGTTGCAAATAATTATCCCCCTGGCAAAATACCAGGCCCCAAACCAGTATGTTGACTTGGCAGATCAGCCTATATTTTTCAAGTGCTCATTAACTGTAAATCTTTTTAAAAATTGCTTGCTTAGTACATTTTAGCTCATAACTTGCAGGCATAGGCTTAAGAGCACAGCAAGAGAAATGGTGACCATCAATAAAGATAATACCTGGATCATCTTAATACCTAAGGTGTGTGTGTGTGTGTGTGTGTGTGTGTGTGTGTGTGTGAGAGAGAGAGAGAGAGAGAGAGAGAGAGAGATCAACATTCCTTTGTTCACGAATAGACAGCTACCTTCACAGCAGCAATGAGCAAGGAGAAAGAGCACCAGATTGACTCTCAGGAGACGTGGGCTCTCGTTCTACCTCTGCCATAAGATACTAGTGACCCTATCGAGTCCTGCCAGTTCTCTGGGACACTGTTTAATGTATGTAAGAACTTGAATAAAATGATGTTTGAGTTTCTGCTAGCACTAATATTCTAGCATCTGATTCTAGCAGATTCTGGATTATATCCTTCTACCTTTCCCTGGTTCATCCTACTCCAAGAGGCGGTTTGACTTTCCATAAGGGAACTTTCTTCATCACTATTCCTCTTACCTGTTCTTGCTCCCACATTCCAAAATGGATCTTTTAATTTCTTTTATATGCAGATTCTATAATTATTTTTTTCTGAGTAAAGAAGCAAGTTGCTAAAGGCTTTCTTCTCTAATTCAGCCAGACTTAGTGAGGTATGATATACTCCTTAGGAGCCAGGATGTGGTGCCCTGTTTATTGTTTCATTTTCCTATTATTAAAGTTCTACATAGCCATGAGAGGAAATTCAAAAATTAAAGGAGAAATAGTGATGAAACAGTAAACAATAATCCCACTACCCAGACAACCACCTTCAACTTTTTGGTGTCCATTTGTAGTAAATTGTTGCAGCAAGCACCCCCAATTTGTTCATACCTCTGACGCCACATCCTCAGGTATTTCTTTCTCCCTTGACTGTGGGATAGGCAAAGGTCTAAAAAGCAGAGACTTTAAAATGCTTATGATTGTTATTTTCCCCTCTTGCTGCTCTTGAAATATACTGCTACTAGGTACATAAGCCTCTGTTAGCCTACTGCATGAGAGATAAATGCCCCAGTTGTCCCATCATGTCAGCCAACACTCGGCAAATCCCCAGAAGCAGAATGTCCGGTTGGCTGGCAGCTGAACACAGACCTGTGAGTGAACCCAGTTGAGACCAGCAGAAGAAACAACAGCTAAGCCCAGCCCTGAGTGCAAACCCACTGAATCCTGAGAAAATAAATGGTATTGTCTAAATCACTAAGCTAAATACATGGTGTTATTTAAACCACTAAGCTTTTATGTAGCAAAAGTTAACTGATACAATAATCCTGTTGCCTTTTAACATGTAATGAAATTGAAATTATACTCTACATACTGTTCTTTTTTTCACAGTCAATGATTGATCAGTGTGTATACTATTCTATAACCAGATTTTTTTCACATGAAATTTTCTCAAGTATTTAATATTATTTTTCTCCTCGTTTTAAGTTTTACCAGGGTGAAGATTTATATCTATTTTGTTCAATGCTTTATTGCCAGCACATAGAACAGTGTTCAAACCTGGTAAGGACTCAATAAATATTTGTTGAGAGAATGATTATTTTTGATGTCTGAATAGTTGTATCATATGGATCTACCATCTCTGTACCAGTCTGAGTTCTTATTTCTCTAATATGTTTGGCATTTCAGCTTCTCATTAGGACTAGAACTCAAGTGAGATCTTCCACCACCTGGAAACTGTCAGGTGATCCTAAATATCAGCTAGGAGATAGAACTTTGCAAAACAGTCTTCAAATTTTAGTTCAAACACTATCTCCTGTAGGACATATTTGTTTCTCATGACAATTTGTATATTGAGTTACATAGATCTCTGTCATGGCAAGACATCAAGTCACACAACATTTCATTTACAAGTCTGTCTCCTAAACTTCTGAGGATAAGGGTTCAGTGCCCAGAGTACCTGGGACATAATAAACACTCAACAAATGCCAGTAGGATAGATGAATAAATTGACCCATGCATTGCAAAAAAACCTCCTCTGACAGCAGCACATATATACTCTTTTGTTGTTGTATTTGTTGTTGTTTTAAGGAAAAAAATTTTCATTAGAAACAATGCATATAACAGAGATTACAGTAATATTGTGATGAAGCACATTTACATCTAGATGAAAAAATCTTATTTAGGAAATACCACCAAGGAGAAAATTTCTTAAATGGCTTTCATTCCATTTGGATCTTTTTTAAAGGTATAAAGAAATAAAGAAAGTAGGAATGTAGGAAACAGAAATGGTATATATAGAGTACACAAGGGGACGGGGGCAAAAAAAAAATTATTTCTTGGAGGGTGGGCCCGTTATAGTACAGGCTTTCCTCACCAAATTAAGTGTTATAGGGACCCATTGGCATCAGTGTACCAGCTAGCATTGTTGTGAGAGACTGTATTCGTCTTTCGTGAATTTTCTTTGGAGATCCTTTCAACATGTTTGTCCATTTCATGATGGGTAATTTATGAGCATACCTGCCCACAATGCACTGAGTATTCAGTTTTGACCAAAAATGTCATGACCCCTGTACCCCACACTACCTATTCACCTGGTCTTGCCCCTAGTGACTCTTGTTTGTTTCCCTGGATGAAAAAAGTCCTCAGAGGGAAACATTTTGCTGATGTGGAAAGGGAAATAAACAAACAAACAAAAAAAACAGCAGAAGCACTACAAGCCACCAAAATTGATGAGTTTGAAAACTATTTTGAGCAGTGGAAAAAGTTTCTCAATAGGAGTACTGCACCAAACATACAGTACTCTGATGGTGACTGAAGTTTAAACCTGTAAGAATAAATACACAATTTTTTATAAATAAATTCAAAATTTTGGGGGTTCCCTTTTGTATAACACTCTAGTTTACAAATTGTGACAGTCTATTATCTGACATGGAGCTGAGAGAGGCAATATCAGTTTACAAGTTGTTTTAAACATAATTAAAACATATAGATTAAAGCCTGAAGTTAGACACACATCAAATAAAGAAGGAACAGTAGGTCTGCCATTGATTAGAGTTTTGTTTGGGTTTCTCTGTTGAAAGAGAAATGCTATGCCTTTGTGAAAACTGTCATTCTGTAAAAGTACTACTCAAGAATAGGATTCTGCTAAGGAATGTTAAAACCTGCATTATTCATGCACACATGCACATTATGTGTATTTATGCACATAATGTGTGTTATTCATACACACATACACATTATGTGTATTGCTATGACAAATTTTAAGTTTGTTACAGCAATCAGAGTAATGTGTAATTTCAACATATTACACTTTGATTGCTATAAAAAACTTAAAAGACTTTGGTTTAGACATGCGGCCAGGGTTTGTTATAATAAGGATGTAAGCATAAACTCTAATTAATTAATGCAATGCAGTTCTTTCCTTTAAAGGATATTGGCTTACATCTGACTTCAGCCAAACATAATTCACATATATGAACATTTTAATGTAATCACCATATATAATCGTACTTCCAGCAACGATGCTGGTCATTCTGTAACTACCAGAGAACGGGCATAACATCCCTTTTAACTCTCTCAGGCAATAGGAGCAGCGTTTATGAAAAGTCAGCTCTGGTAAGCCTTTGTCCCAGCTAGGGGTTTTAACTGTTCTAGAATAGTTTAGGGGAAGTGCTCTACCCACTCTTCATCCTAGATTCAGGAAAGCAGCTCAGATGGTGTCTAATTTATTTGTTTACACTTTCTTATAAGATTTCATTCCAACAAAGATAAAAACAGTTTTTGTGTCCCAGCACTATTAAGGGAAAGGCTTTGGATTTAATCCCCTCCAACCTCCAACTCTCGCCTGTGGCTACAGGCCCTCGCTGCAAACTGCACCTGGAACTCTGGATGTCCATTTTGCAAACAAGAACCCTTAACTCACAAGAATAAGCAGAGAGAGGGGCTGGTTCAGAGCAGGTGGTAGGGAGGCCATGCAAAAGTCCCTTGTCAGTACTAAGAGTTGAAAAGCACCCCACAACAGGCACACACTGTTCGTTGCCCATCATATATCCAATAAAAACAATAAAGATTACAATTATATTGCCAGAAAACATATTTCTGTCAAAAAATAACCTAATTAGAAAATACCAACAAGGAGGAAAATTCTCCTCTTCTTCCTTGCTAACAAAACTCCTATTTCGTTTAGGGCATCATTCTTCCCAGGCCCAGGCAATACAATGATGACTGGTCTATAACAATCATGATAATCCTATTTTCACCATTCTCTGCCTTTTAAAAAATAGATTTTATTTTTTAGAGCAGTTTTAGGTTCACAGAAAACTGAGTAGAAGGTACAAAGAGTTGCCATATGCCCCTTGTACTATACCCCCACACAATCTCCTGCACCATAGTGGCACATTCCTACAATTGATGAACTTACAATGACACATCATTTTCACCCAAAGACCACAGCTTACATTAAGGTTCACTTTGGTGTTGTAAATGCTAAATGTTTAGACAAATGTACAGTGACATATATCTACCATTGTAGTATTGCATAGAGTATTTCATTGCCCTAAAAATTTTCTGTGCTCTGGCTATTTATCCCTCCTTCTCTACAACCACTCACAGTCACTAACCTTTTTACTGTTTCCATTGTTTTGCCTCTTCCAGAATTTCATATAGTTGGTTGCATACAGTATGTGGCCTTTTCACTTAGCAATATGCATCTAAGTTTTCTTCTTGTCTTTTCATGTCTTCACAGCTCATTTCTTTGTAACTTTGAATAATTCCATTGTCTGGATGTACCAGTTTATTTATCCATTTAGCTACCAAAAAAACACCTTGGTTGTTTCCAAGTTTTGGCAATTATGAGTAAAGCCACTATAAATATTTTTGTGTCAGTGTTTGTTGTGGACAAAAGATTTCAATTTTATTTGGGTAAATACCAAGGAGTGCAATTGCTTGATTGAATGGTTTAGTTTTTTAAGAATTGATGAACTGTCTTCCAGAGTTACTATGCCATTTTGCATCCCCATCAGCAGTGAAGAAGAGTTCTTGTTGCTCCACATCCTTACCAGCACTTGGTGTTGTTTTGGATTTTGGCCATTTAAATAGGTGTGTAGAAATATCTCATTGTTTGAACTGCAATTCCCCTAACGACATAGGATGTTCATTTCTTCATATGCTTGTCTGCCACCTGTATATCTTCTTTGGTGAGGTGTCTGCTCAGGTCTTTTGCCCATTTAAAAAATCAGATTGTGCCGGGCTCGGTGGCTCAGTCTGTAATCCCGCGCCTTTGGGAGGCTGAGGTGAGTGGATTGCCTGAGCCCGCGGGTTCAAGACCTGCCTGGGCAGCGAGACCTCATCTCTACAATAAATCAAAAAATCAGCTGGGCGTGGTAGTGCATGCCTGTAATATCTGGCTACTTGGAAGGCTGAGGCGGAAGGATCGCCTGAGCCCAGCAGGTCGAGGCTACAGTGGCCGAAGCGGCCACCGCACTCCAGTCTGGGCGACAGAATGAGACTCCAACTCAAAAAAAAAAAAAAAAAAAAAATCAGATTGTTCATTTTTATATTACTGAGCTTTAAGAGTTCCTTGTATGTCTTGAATAACATATACAAATTATGTTCCTCCTTTACCAGATACATCTTTTGCAAATATTTTCTCTCAGTCTGTATCTTCTCATTCTCCTGACAGTGTATTTCTTTTTTACTTTATTTTATTATAAAGATGTGGGGCACAAGTCAGGATTAAGTGAGAAGTTTTTCATTTTAATGGTATTCAGCTTATCAATTATTTCTTTCGTGAATCATGACTTTACTGTTGCATCTAGAGTCATCTTCATACCCAAGGTTGTAGAGATTTTATCCTGTGTTATCTTCTAGGAATTTTCTAGTTTGTGCTATATATTTAGGTCTGTGAGTTAATTTTTGAGTTAATTTTTGTGAAGGGTTTAAGGTCTGTATCTGGATTTTTTTGTACATAAATGTCCAGTTCCAGCACCATTTGTTGAAATGACTATCTGTTCTCTATTGCATTGCCTTCCATACTTGGTCAAAAGTCTTGACTATATTTATATAGAGCTATGTCTGGGCTTTCTATTTATCTATTTTTCTTTTCTTTCACCAATATCACACTGTCTTGATTGCTATAACTGGATAGCAAATCTTAAAGTTGGGTAATGTCAGTCCTCTAACTGTTCTTCCTCCCCAGTGTTATGTTGGCTATTCTGGGCCTTTTGCTTTTCCATATAAACTTTAGAACCAGTCTGTTAATATCCACAAAATAATTTGCCAGGATTTTGATTAGGAATGTCTTCAATTTATAGATCAAGTTGGGAAGAACTGACATCTTAATAATATTAGTGTTGCTATCCATGAACATGAAATATTTCTCCATTTATTTAGTTCTTCTTTGATCTCTTTCATCAGAGTTTTATAATATTCCTCATAATAGATCTTGTACATATTTTACTGGATTTAAAACAATTTCATTTTTTGTGGTGCTGGTGTAAATTGTGTTTTTAATTTTTAATTCTACGTGTTCGTTCCTGTTATGTAGGAAAGCAATTGACTTTTGTACATTAACTTTGTATTGTGCAACTTTTTAGTTCCAGGAGGTTTTTTTTGTTGTTAATTCTCTTAGATTTTCTACATAGGTAGTCATATCATCTGCAAACAAAGACAGCATTAATCAATCCTTCTCTTCCATATGTATACCTTTCATTTCCTTTCTCGTCTTATATTAACTGAGACCACCAGTACAATGTTGAAAGAGTGGTAAGAAGTTTTATCTTTGTCTTGTTCATGATTTTAACAGGCAAGCTTATAATTTCTCACCATTAAGTATGATGTTAGCAGTGGGTATTTTTGGTAGATGATATTCTTTAGCCAGTTGAAGAATTTCCTCTCCATCCTTAGTTTGCTGAGAGTTATCATGAATGCTCTGGTGCCTAAGCTTGGGTACGACTGACTGAGGGTAGAAAGGATGATTGTTGAGTGGCAGGGATTCAACAGAGCATCTGGTTATGAGGGAATTTCTGAGTGAAACCAGTTCTGATTAGGAAGATCAACACATGACCAAGGGCAAGACCCATATCCCAGAAAGAGGGTAGAAAGGTATTCAAGGAGTGGCAAAATAAAGTGATGTTGCAACATGATGTAGTACAAAGTAGAAGAGCGTAGGGACCAAAGAAATGGAAAATCAAGTCCTGGCTCTGCCACTTCTTAGCTATATGACTTGGTCCAATTATTCCACAGTAGTGAAATAGCCTCAGTTGCCTCTTTTGTAATATGGGAAGAAAAATTGTCTGTCTCATAAAGTCACTGAAAAGATGAAAACCAATAACATTTAAAACTCACAGTTACATCACCTTTGTTCCATTTTTTCTATTCACACGCTCAAAGTCAAAGTAAGTTAGCAAAGAGATCAAGGTAACATGTTAGACATTAACTGGAAAGAAGCTTAGGTGTTAATGAGTTATGCTGACAGAAGTTCTATGAATTATCTTTTAAAAAGTGTCTAACTAGAGTCACTCAACCTTAAATGGGCCAAGGCTAGGGAGCAAAAAAAATGATTTGCCAAACTCAATTGAATAAAGAAGCCAAAATATTAATAGTCCCAGGGAGCAATAAGGGATCAATGGTATCTTCTATGTACTATTTACAATCACAAACTGAATGTTCAAGTACAGTAAATATTTATTGAATTGACAATATATAAGAGCACTAAGTCTTTATAGTTGTGCCTATAACAATACTTATCTGACTTATAAAATCATTTTAGTATTTTTTTTTCTAGTTCCAAGTGGAGGAAACTTTTCTAACTTCTATCCAGGAGAAGGTCTAAACTGAATTAAGGAACACCTTGAGAGTTTTGTACCAATTTGATATATTTCATCACAAGCAAAGTAAATTAAAATTACATTATCTTGGGAAGAAGCAAAATCCAAAAGAGATTTAAGCAGTTTAACTCATTAGAGAATGCAGATTATACTAATTGAAGTTGGTATTATGGGCACGCTTAGTGAAAAATTGCAAATATTTCCATTGAGTAGGAAAGATTTCCCATGACTAGATTTCCTTCTAAAGTTAGATTTATTCATTCCTTAATCCAATAAGAAATTAGTGAGACCCTTCCAGGTGCCAAGCACAAAATTGAAAGTATCTGGAGTATTTAAAAAAATCTACAACACTACAATACTAGTAGCTCTTCTTTCAGTACAATGGGTTCCACCATGCATAAGACCTAACTGGGTAGCTTGTTAAAAATGCATACTTCCCTTTGGGAGGCTGAGGTGAGTGGATTGCCTGAGCCCGCGGGTTCGAGACCCGCCTGGGCAACTTGGTGAGACCTCATCTCTACAATAAAATCAAAATGAGCCAGGCATGGTAGCGCGCGCCTGTAGTTCCAGCTACTTGGAAGGCTGAGGCGGAAGGATCGCTGGAGCCCAGCAGGTTGAGGCTGTGGTGGCCGGGAGCGGCCACTGCTCTCCAGTCTGGGAGACAGAGTGAGACTCCAACTCAAAAAAAAAAAAAAAATGTATACTTCTTGGGCTTACCATATAAATACTGAGGTTGGGGCTAAGAATCAGCATTTTTATGAAACATTTCAGATGCATTTTCATAAAACACTTCAGTGTATTTACATAAAACATCAGATGATTCAAGTGCAGATGAACTGGAAATCACACTGCAAAACACATTATTCTATAGCTAGAACCTATAAACTTGTTGGAAAGATTTAAAAAAAAATACTGCCTCTAAGCCAGGCGTGGTGGTTCATGCCTGTAATCCCAGTACTTTAGGAGGCGGAGGCAAGAGGATTGCCTGAGACCAGGGGCTTGAGACCAGCCTGGGAAACTTGGCAAGACTTTATCTCTACAATAAATCAAAAAATTAACTGGGTTTGGTAGTGCGTGCCTGTAGTTTCAGCTACTTGGAAGGCTGAAGCAGGATTGCCTGAGCACAGCAGTTGGAGGCTACTTTAACCGTGATTGTGCCACTGCACTCCAGCCTGGGCAACAGAGTGAGACTCTGACACACACACAAAAAGGCATCTGGATAACATAAGCATGCTCAAGGTCACACAATATAACGTATTTGTCTGCTTTGCATTTAGGATGGGTAAGAAGTGACAGCAAGAGATGAGTTTAATCAAGAAAGACTTTGTAGAACAGTCATGTATAAGCTCCAAGATGAGTAGGAGTTGGAGACTTGCTAAGAGATTGACAGGAGACAGCAACATTTGGGAGGAGGAATTAGATAAGGTGGTAAAGAAGGGAGACCAGTTAACATAATCCTGAATCCTGAAAGAGTTAAACTCTGATTCCACAGACACCCAAAAAAACAACTGGTGTGATTACAATGTGAGCTGAGATTTCTCATCCTAGAGCCTCCACTTGGGATGTTCTGAAGTGAGAAGAGAGTCAAAGCAGGGAGCTGTAGCTATAATCCAGACCAAGGCAGGATAGCCTAGTACATGAGAAAACAAGAAAGAAAATTCAAGTAAACAACAAAAGAGATATGAGTTAAGCAAATTTCCAAGATATGAGCTTTGGTAAATGGGAGAAGAGTGATGCCAGTTGTCATATTAGGGAAGGTCACGAGGGAACTATTGATGTTGGGACCATGAGTGGCAACTGATCAAGACTACAGGACAACAGACCAGGATGGATGCCAAGGCAGCAGCAGGAAATCAGAATATGCTGGTGTGGGGAGCAGATGGATCTGGGGTTTCCTTGGAAACTGTGATCATAGGTATCTAGGACTAGATTAATAAACAATCCCAAAGAGAACACAGACTAATTCCACAAATAGGGCAAAGCAGTAATTAAGACCAAGCAGAAGCCACAGGAACCAAGGGCAAAGTTTTTTTGCAGATAAAAATACAATTAGAAAGAGATCCTGATTTTGATGGTAATTCTGTCTTATCCTTGTATACTTGCTATTGGGAAAGAAGCAGTCCCAGACCCAAGAGCAGAGGCAGGGAGAGTCAGAGAGAAGAAAGTGGAGGATGGAGTGGAGCCATGGACATACCCACATTTAAAGAGCAAGATGGAAGAAAGCAGCCTGGGAATGTGAAATAGGCTTCTCTGACCTGAGTTAAATTTCTTTCTTGTTTTTGTTTTTTTTTTTTTGAGTTGGATTCTCACTCTGTCGCCCAAGCTGGAGGGCAGTGGCACACTCATGGCCACCGCAGCCTCGATCTACAGGGTTTAGGCAATCCTGCTGCCTCAGCCTTCCAAGTAGCTGGAATCACAGGCATGCACCATCACACCCGGCTAATTTTTCTTGAGTTATTGTAGAGATGAGATCTCATCAAGTTGCCCAGGCTGGTCTGCAACCCATGGGCACAGGCAATCCTCTCACATTGGCCTCCCAAAGTGCTGTGATTATAGGTGTGAGCCACCGCACCCTGCCAAGTTAAATTTCTTTAGTGTGGCAGTGGCCATTTCACTGACTTAGCAACTAAATGGCAACCAGAGGCAGGGGTGATGATGAAAAGTGAGAAGTAACCACTTCTTTTAAATATACCAGCTTGTCACATCAGAAGCACAGAAACACTGGGCTCTGGGTGGACGTTCTTCTTGAAGTCAGATTGCAACATTATGCATCGGTTTCTTTATCTGCAAAATAGGTATAATAATAATAATAATACCTAACTCATGGTGGTAATAAATGTTGAAGATATGTATAAATCATGTAGCTTCCTGCCTGGTCCACAGTTAGCACTCAAGGTAAATTATTTCTTATTATTATCATTATTAATCCTGGCCTGGTGTTTTCGTTAGGACCTAGGCAATCATAGACTATTACTTGAGGTCTTTTTGATATTTTTGTAAAAATTCTAGCCAGCTGTCAATTAAACTTTGAGATTATTTTCAATAAACAACGACAGAAACCAGGCAACATGGAGAGACCCCTGTCTGTACAAAAAAATTTTTTTTAATGAGCTGATATGGTAGACCCTGAATCCCACCTACTCAGGAGGCTGAGGCAGGAAGATCACTTGAGTCCTGTAGTTCAAGGCTGTAGTAAGCTATGATAATGCCACTGCACTCCAGCCTGGGCAACAGAGCAAGAGTACCACCTCTAAAAAGTACAAAAGTAAAAAAATTAAAAAGAAAACAAAAACAAAATAGTTGTAGAAGTCTTGTCACATCATGTCCTTTGAATGTGGGCCCTGCTCTTGTAGCATACAGTTTCTTAGCCTCTTGCCTAGGGATGCTTAGTAGCTGACATTTTTATTGAGATCTTTTCATGTGCTGGGTGTACTGTTTAGTGACTTATATGAATTTTCACAAATATTCCTCACAGAAATCACTTGAGGTAAATATTAGTTGGCCTTGTTTTACAGACAAGGAAACTGAGACTTTTCAAATCTGTGTCCAATGTGCCAACTCCTAATTCTTGCATAAGTAGGGTTTTCAGGCAGTTCTTTCTTTTCATCTCCTCTCTCTGCATCTAATTTTACATCTGCTTTTCTCTCTACCTATTGGTCACCACTGCCAGCAACTACATTTTAACTTTATAGCATACAGCTTCAGCCACTTGAGAGAATGGAACCTGGTACTTTTAGCTCAAAGCCCAAAATCAGAGTGGGAGAAAGGATCATCACCAAGCCTGAGTTAGAATCCCACCCTTCAACATGTCAACTGCTGCCAAGAGAGCTTTGGAAATATGGTAGCTCCTTTGTTAATAACAGGGTGGAATGGAGGGAAGGGCAGTTCCTAGAAGAGGTTCTTCCAGGAAGGGGTGCTGGACAAACAAATCAATAGGTGCCCCCTGCAGAATACATTGATCTGGGCCATGCAGTCCTTACAACCCAATTGAACTTGTACTTTTAATCATTGCCAGTGCAATAGAGACTTAAGGGGAAAAAGGAGATATATAGGATATACATATGTATCTACCAAAGATTCCAAAAAAGTATACACATTTTAGGAGATGTTATCTATGTATTACTTTTTGAAGTTGAATTTAATTTCGGTAGCAGTATGTAGTATAACATTCACTCCAAAGATGGTGTTAATCAAATGAGTGCACGCATCATCATGCAACAGGCAGGACAGTCAAAGAAAATGGCAGAAGAACAGTTGTCATTTGCTCAAGACCATTTTGAAGTGCTATTTGAAATTTGGGAACATTGAGGAAGTACAATGGAGACATGAGTATGCAATAGAACCTCCAACACACCTACATTTGCACACATTTGTGATAAGTCTGAGACACATGGTACTGTGAGTGATGTGTACAAGGGAAGATCTGGGAGGCCTCACACAGCAACAACCGCTGCAGTAGTTCACTGTAATCAGGAGTGTCTGGATGCTGATGGCAATCACTTTGAGCACCTCTTGTAATTGCAGAAGCCAAACATGACATGTTCATCTTTTGTTATCAGTATCTACTGAGTGTTACAATTTTCATACAGTTTTTTCCTTTCTTACGATGGTGTTAATCAAATGAATGCTAGCGTCACCATGCAACATGCAGGACAGTCAGAGAAAATGGTGGAAGCACGGTTGGGTGAACATCATACTACACATTGCTACTATAATTTAATTCAACTTTGAAAAGTAAAATATAGATAACATCTTTTAAAATGTGTATACTTTTTTTGGCACCCCCAGTATATAGCTTTTGGGGCTTGCTTCTTTCTTATGGATTTCAGTTTAATATTTTAAATGGTTTCATTAAGATTCCTAACAAAGACCTAGTACTCCCTAAAATAGACAGAACAAAGCAACCAGGCAATGAGAATTGGAGCTAGGACAGGCCAGTCTGGCCCCTGCTGTCAGTACTTTTCTAGCACTGTATAGATGGATGAGGTTAGTGGAGTTCAGCTCACTGTATAGATGGATGAGGTTAGTGGAGTTCAGAGATGAGCTCTGCAGGTGTTTGTGACCAATGATTATAAGGAGGGAAAAGGGCTTGATCCTCTGAGGGAGATCTTTTCATTCTACTAATTAGTTGTGCAGTCCTCTCCCCCTTCCTTCCATCAGAGAACTTTTCTTTGATCTTAATTGTGTATGGAATATGATTGGAACCAAAATGATATATAACACAATAAACATTTGTTATTAAAATTAATCTGATAGAATAAAAATGGTCTAAGTAACATTCAGTAGCTCTGGAAAATTTCATTTATTCTATGTAGAATGTAATTTTTGACATCTATTCAGTCTATTTTTACATATAAATGTGAGTTGAGGGGGCAGGAAGAAACCTGCATAACCACAATGCCACCTCAAAATTTGGACACCTGACAAAGCTGCCCCCAGCCGGTAATTATGTAACTGGACAAACTTACATAATTGAACCAATTATGCTTTATTCTCCTCCAAAACCTAAAAAGCATGCTAAACACAAATTTTTAAAAACCTTTAAAAAATTGTATAAATACATTTTAAAAGGAACAATCCCTCTGAAATAACAACTAATTCAATTTTTAGAACAGTGTATATACTATAATTATCTGATGGGTTTAAAATAACTTGGCATTGTTCCTTAAGTAGAGGCATTATTGCTTAATTGCAGATTAGTCATTTCCCAGTCCCAAGTAATTAATCAGTGTTTCCTAAACTTTCCTGAAATAGGAACCACCTGGGATTTTTGTTAAACACAGATTCCCAGATTCCTAGACTCACCTCAGATGAATTAGGATTTCTAGATAAGGCATGTGGAAATCTGTATATTCAGCAAGCATCCAGAGTAGATCTTATTATCAGACAGGTTTGGGAAATAATGTTTGGATTCCTTTGACAGTGGCTACCATACTGAGTGACCAGAATTGAGTTTCATAATTGGAGAAACCAGGATGTTAGGAAGCACACATGGACTACAAACCAATGACAAATACTGTGTGTTTACATATTCTCTCTTTACCCATTCAGGTACTGCAGAAAGTTTTATTCCCTCAATAATAGGTCCAAGATTAAATTTATTATCAGCTCGAAAAAGAACAGACCGAGGAAGATATTTCTTACTGAACATCTAGCATATGCCAGGCTTGATCCTGATGGTTGCTTTACGTAAGTTATTTTCTTTAATCTTCACAATTAACTGCTGGCATTAAGTATTTATTTCCATTTCATAGATGCAGATAATGAGGTTTAAAGAGGTTAATAAATTTCCTCAAGGCCACTCAATAAGCAAGAAAGACAGATCTCAGATTCACCAAGTATATGTTCCAAATACTAACCTTCAAAGTTTAAATTGCAAGTTAAGGAATTAAAATTCACTAGACAGAATAATCATGGGTTTGGGAAATTTTCTTCTCTGAAAGCTAAAAAAAAAAAAAAAAGCAATTTCTCATATATTTAAGTTGAACAAGAGAGAGGAAAGAAAGGGCAGGAGAATTCAGAAAGTTTTATTAACACATTTGATGAGAAAGAAATCTATAATTGTCTCCTAAAAATCAACTCTCCCAAAGAAAAAATGAGAAAGTAAATAAAATTGTTAGGTCAGACATGTAATATGCATAATATATATATATATTTATATATATATCTGTGAAACTGCATTGTATTCCAACTCATTATTTTTCTTATTACCCCATGTAGTTTATTCTAGTTGAAGTGGTTGCTGCCAGAATCAAAAATGTCCCTTTTGGGCTTTCTTGTTTTAAGAAATCTTTTTCAAAGGGTTTGTTTTCTCAGACTTGGAAGCTGTTGAAAGGGGCCAGACGGATAGCTTTGGAAACTGTTAAGTTCTGTGTTTATCTGCAGAGGTCAGGTGTGGATGGGGCATCCTGGGCTTCCCACACAGTCCAGCTTAGAGACTCTTGCCTTCCTGGATGACAGTTGGGAAATTAAGAGGACTCCTGGAAATAAAAGAAGTTGGGCATAGTGGCTCATGCCTGTAATCCCAGCACATTGGGAGGTGGAGGCGAGAGGATAGCCTGAGTCCAGGGGTTCAAGACCAGCCTGGGCAATGTGGGGAGAACTCATCTCTACAATAAATTAAAAAAAATTAGTCGGGCAAGGTGGCACATGCCTGTAGGTCCAGCTACTTGGAAGGTTGAGGCAGAAAGATTGCCTGAACCTTCAGGTCGAGGCTGCTGTGGCCATGAGTGAGCCACTGCACTCCAGCCTGGGTAACAGAGTGAGGCTCCAACTCAAAAAAAAAAAAATAAAAGAAATAAAACAGGCCCTATAAACTTGCAGCATATTCCTTTGTTGTTGCCATTATTGTTGATATCATAGGCTATAAGACCTTCCCATTCAACCATTTTTAAGGTAAGCTGTTATGGAGGATTTTGCAGGAGGCTATACAGTACATGAATGCAAGATGGAGGGTGAGAATAGGTGATAATATGGTCTGTATTTTGTACTGTCTTTGTGTGTTTTGTTTTGTTTTTGTACAACAGTTGCAACCAGAGCATCACAATGACTTCTAGAAGATAGCTAATCGCAGTCTTCACCAAATTTAGCTACTTTTTTTTTTTTTGGATTGGAGTCTCACTCTATCACCCAGGCTAGAGTGCCATGGCATGCTCACGGCCACCCCAGCGATGACTTGCTGGGCTTCGGCAATCCTCCAGCCTGAGCCTTCCAAATAGTCGGAACTATAGGCACGTGCTACAACATTCGGCTAATTTTTGACTTATCGTAGAGACGAGGTCTTGCCAATTTGCCTGAGCTAGTCTCGAACCTGCGGGCTCAGGCAATCCACTCACCTTGGCCTCCCAAAGTGCTAGGATTACAGGCTGAGCCATGGATCCCGGCCGTCAGCTACGTTTAAACTGACCACTTGATGGAGCAAGGCAGGGGATAGGTATTAATATTTGAGAGTCCATTCAGAAGGGTTCAATTTCTCACTTATTTTACCACTGATGTTGATTGATTGATTGATTGATTGATTTATCCTCACCTTACTGGGCTCAGGTGATCCCTCCACCTCAGCCTTACAATTAATTGGGACTCTGGCATGCTATGATGCCCAGCTATTTTTTTTATTATTATTATTTATCATAGAGAAAGATCTTGTCATGTTTCCCAGGTTGGTCTCGAATTCCTAGGCTCAGGCAATCCTCTTGCCTTGGCTCCCCCAAAGTGCTAGGATTACAGGTGGAAGCCACTGTGCCTCACTGGTTTATAATTTTTAAAGTGTCTGGATTCCAACAAAGACATGCCTATTTAGTATATTTTAGTAGTTTTTTTTAAAAGAAGCTTCTGTATGCTCTTTATATAATATATGTGTATTTACAAATATGTATTAGACACATAAATAAAATTAGGTTTCTGTGTTACTATTCTCATATCACGAAAAAATGATCCAAATGAATTTTTGTCAAATTTGGAAAATACATTTAAGTGACACGGTACACAATGTGGTCCTAAAGAAGATGGAATCGCTGGGTTCGGTGGCTCAGCCTGTAATCCCGAGCCTTTGGGAGGCTGAGGTGAATGGATTACCTGAGCCCGTGGGTTTGAGACCCGCCTGGGCAACTTGGCGAGACCTCATCTCTACAATAAATCAAAAATTAGCTGGGCGTGGTAGTGCGCACCTGTAGTTCCAGCTACTTGGAAGGCTGAGGCAGAAGGATCGCCGGAGCCCAGCAGGTCGAGGCTGTGGTGGCCGGGAGCGGCCACTGCACTCCAGTCTGGGTGACAGAGTGCAAAAAAAAAAAGAAAAAAAAAAGAAAATGGAATCTCACAGATACAGGTAAGATAAGAACTGGAATTTTTTTCTTTTTTCTTTTTTCTTTTTTAGTCGACTCCGTTGCCCAGGCTGGAGTGCAGGGACACGCCCACCCCAACCTCAACCTGCTGGGCTCAGGTGAGCCTTCTGTCCCAGCCTCCCAAGTAGCTGTCAATAATTTTTTTGATTTACTGTAGAAATGAGGTCTTTCCAAGTTGCCCTGGCTGTTCTTGAACCCCTGGACTCAGGCAATCCTTTTGCCTCTGCCGCCCAAAGTGCTGGGATTACAGGCGTGAGCCAACATGCTCGGCCAATATTTTAAAAAGTATTAAGGTGTCATTATTTAGTTAAGATATAGTTAAAGTTATAATGACTTGTAAAGCAAACAAAAAAGAAGCAGATAAAAAGTGTTACCAAGACGGTGAACAGAATATGTCTACCCTTTTCTCTTCCAAAAGTCTCTTGAAAGTATGGCAAAGATGATAGCAAGAAGTATAAACCATAATTACCCTGATCCGAGGGGTTCAAGACCAACCTGGGCAACTTGGAGAGACCTCATCTCTACAATAAATCAAAAATTTGCTGGGTGTGGTGGCACACACCTGTAGTTCTAGCTACTTGGAAAGCTGAGGCAGAGGATCACCTGAGCTTAGCAGGTCAAGGCTGCAGTAGCTGTGAACGAGTCACTGCACTCCAGCCTGGGTGACAGAGTGAGTCTCTGGCTCAAAAGAAAAAAAAAGAAAAAAAAAAAAACTATAATTAAAGAACAGAGCAGTATGAAAAGGAAACACGCAGGCTTGAAAAAGAGTGGGAACTTCTACAGAACTTCTTCAACTAGAACTTTTACCAAAATAGCATCAATAAAATTTACATTTCAGTGAATAAGAAAGATACTAGATGGGACAAGTCTCAAGAGTTTCTCTATTGAAAGGTCTAAATAAACAGATGAAGGGGGAGAAGAAATCAGATAGAATCCAGCAAAGATATAAAGTATGAAAAATATAAAGTACATGAAAAATATGAAATAATAGTTATAAGACTATAGAATAAGGAGTAATGTATGTGTACGTTTCAGAAGGAGGAAAAAAAGAGAATGAGGAAGAGAAATTTTAAAAGACAATAGCTGAGATATTTCCAGAACTGAAAAAAAAAAAAAAATGAGTCTTTAAACTGAGTAAACAAACCAAGTTCTGAGAAGGAAATAAAATCTCAAGACACAGACTCACTGTAGGAAAACTGCAGAAAATCAAAGATTAAAAAAAAAACTAAATAAAACCAAAAAAAGAAATACCTATAAACAGATGATCCTCAGGTTATGCCCTGGTAAACCCATTATAAGTTGAAAATACCCTAAGATGAAAATACACTTAATACACATAACCTATAGAATATCATAGCTGAGGCTAGCCTACCTTAAACATGCTCAGAACACTTGCATGAACCTCCAGTTGGGCAAAATCATCTAACACAAAGCCTGCTGTATAATAGAGAGTTGCATGTCTCATGTAATTTATTGATGACTGTTCTCAACAGAATGGTCATACCAGCTGTTTACCCTCATGATTGCACAGCTGACTTGCTGCTCCTGCTCAGCATTGCAAGAGTATTATATGGCATCTTGCTAACCCAGGAAAAGATCAAAATTCAAAATTTGAAGGATGGTTTTTACTGAACTCGCTATCACTTTTGCAAAATCATAAGGTAAGAAAATTGTAAATTGAACCATCGTAAATCAGGGACCAACTGTATATAAAAAAAAAAAGACAATTGGACTAACAATAAACTTCTCATTACAAACAAGAATCAGGGGAGGAGATAATGGAATAATATCTTCAGAATGGGGAGGGAAAAGAAATTTTAGCCTAGAATTCTACAATCAAATGAGCTATATTTAAGACTGGGGGCAAAAGAAAGATATTGTCATATAATTTGGCCATTTACAGACTCTCATTGAAAGAAACACTGAAGAATATTTCAGGAAAAAAAATCTGGAAAAAAAATAGCATGTAAAAGCAAAGTAATTGGTAAACATTTGGTAAATCTAATAAGGATCGACCATGTATGATCATATGCTTCCATATTTCTTGGAGAACTATCTATGAATGAAATGGATCAGGCAGTAGGACATATGTTTAAAATTTTAAGAAATATCTGTTTTTCCTAAGTAGGATGGCAGAGTATGAGAGTTCTAGTTACTCTACATCTTGCCAACACTTGTTATCGTCAGTCTTTTTATTTTTTGCTATTCTAATAGGTGTGTAGCATCATGGTTTGAATGTGTTCCCCCAAAAGCATGTGTTGGAAACTTAATCCCATTGCAATAGTGTTGGGAGGTGGTGCCTAATGAGAGGTAATTAGGCCATGAGGACACAGTAAATGGATTAATGGGAGTGAGTTCCTTACAAAAATTCAGCCCTCTCTTTCCCTTCTCTCCTCTTCCACTTTGGGATGATACAAACAGAAAGTTCTCATCAGATGCTGACATCTTGATCTTGAACTTCCCAGTCTCTAAAACAGGGAAGAAATAAATTTCTGTTCTTTATAAATTATACACTCTCAGGTATTCTGTTATAGCAGCACAATACAGACTAAGATAGTATTGGTGGGTACAAGTCTTTCATCAGACATATAATTTGTAAATATTTTCTCTGAATCTGCAGTGGGTTTTTTATTCTGTTAACCATGTGTTTAGAAGAGCAGATGTTTTAAGTTGGATGAAATCCAATTTATCAATTTTTTCTTGTTGCCATACCTAAGAAATCTAACTCAAGGCAACAAAGATTTTTTTCCTACATTTTCTTCTGCATTTTTATGATCCATTTTGAGTTGTTTTGTAAATGGTGTGGGATATGTGTTGAAGTTCATTTTCTGAATGTGGATTTCCAATTTCTAACAACGATTTGCTGAAAAGACCATTTCAACCATTTGCTAAAAAGACTCCATTGAATTGCCATTGCACTTTTGTCAAAAACTCATTGTTCATATATCCGTGATCCTATTTCTGGATTCTCTATTCTATTCTGTTGATCTCTCTGCCTATTTTGATACCAATATCATACTCTCTTGCTTACTGTAGCTTTATAATAAGTCTTGAAATTAGGTGGAGCTAGCCCTCCTATTTTGTTCTTTTTCAAGCTATTTTGCCTATTCTAGGTTCTTGCATTTTTATATGAATTTTAGAGTTATCAATTCTGCAAAAACGTCTTTGTGATTTTGTTTTGAAATATGTGAAATCTATAGACCATTTGGAGGAAACTGACATCTGGAAAATATTAAGTTTTCCAACCTATGGACATGGTGAACTGCAGTTTTCAGTGTTCAGGGGTCTTGCACATCTTTCGCCAGATTTACCCCTAAGTATTTCATATTTTTATGTTATTGTAAATGGTATTTTTAAAAAGTTTTTGAAAGTTTATTTCTACTATATAATAATACATTTTAGTTTTATATATTAATCTTGTATCCTGAAACCTTGTTAAACTCACATATTAGTTTCTAGTAACTATTTTATAAATTACATTAGATTTCTCATATAGAAGATCATGTCATCAGTGAATAAAGACAGTTCATTTCTTCATTCCAAACCAGATGCCTTTTACTTTGTTTTCTTGTTTTATTATACTGGTTAGAACCTTCAGTACAATGTTGAGTAAAAATGGCAAGATCTGATGTTCTTGCCTTATGCCTGACTTTAGGGAGAAAGCATTTAGTCTTTGCATTATCAGTCAGAGTTCTACAAAGAAACAGAATCAATAAGATGTGGTTGTGTGCATATGTGTACAGTTGACCCTTTGACAACATGGGTTTGAACTGCAGGGGCCCAGTTACATGTGGATTTTCGTCCACTTCTGCTACCCCTGAGACAGCAAGACCAACTTCTGCTCTTCCTCCTCCTCCTCAGCCTAGTCAACATAAAGACAATTAGGATGAAGACCATTATGATGAACTACTTCTAACTTAATAAATAGTAAATACATTGGCTGGGCATAGTGGCTCATGTCTGTAATCCCAGCATTTTGGGAGGCTGAGACGGGAGGATTGTTTGAGACCAGCCTGGGCAGCATAGTGACACCTCGTCTCTACAAACAAAAACAAAAACAAAAACTAAAAACAAAAACTATTGGGGTGTGGTGACACATGCCTGTATTCCTAGCTACTTGTGAGGCTGAGGCAGAAGGATTGCCTGAGCCCAGGAGGTTGAGGCTATGGTGAGTGATGATTGTGTTACTACACTCCAGCCTGGGCGATAGACTGAGACTCTGTCTCAAAAAAGTAAATATATTTTCTCTACCTTATGATTTTTTAAATAACATTTTCTTTCCTCTGGCTTACTTTATTGTAAGAATACAGTATATAATACATATACCATACAAAATATGTGTTAACAACTGCTGATGTTATTGGTAAGGCTTCTGGTTCACAGTAGGCTATAATAATTAAGCTTTGGGAAGTCAAAAGTTATACGTGAAGTTTTGACTGTGTGGGGGTTCAACACCCCTAACCCCTGTTTTATTCAAGAGTCAATATATATGTATTTGGCTCACATGATTATGGAGACTAATAAGTCCAAAATCTACAGGGTAGGCCAGGAGGCTGGAGACCCAGGAATAAGCCTGTATTTTGATTCAAGACCATAGGCTGTCTGTTGGCAGAATTCCTTATTGCACAGGAAGGCCAGTCTTTGTTTTACTATGGCCTTCAACTGACTGGATGAGGCCCACTTATGTTATGGAGAAAAATCTGCTTTACTGAAAGTCCACCAATTTAAATGTTAATGTCATCCACAAAAACACTCTTACAGAAACATCCAGAGTAATGTTTGACCAAATATCAGCTCAGCCCAGCCAAGTTGACATATAAAATTAATCATCACAGTCTTTCACCATTGTATGATATTGGTAGATTTTTTTATAGATACCTTTTTTCAAGTTGAGGAAATTCTCTTCTATTCCTAGTCAACTGAGCATTTTAATCAGGAATAGATGTTGGATTTTGACAAACATTTATTTTCCAACTACTGATATGATCATATGGTTTTTCTTTTTAGTTATTTGTTAAAGTGAATTATAGTGAATTATTTTTTAAATGCTAAACCAATTTTGCCTTCCTGAAATAAACTCCACTTGGCCATGATATATTATTCTTGTTTTATATTATTGCATATTTTCTAAAATTTTGCGAAGAATTTTATATTGGCTATAGTTTTCTTTCTTGTAATGTCTTTGACTGATTTTGGCATCAAAAATATTATTGGCCTTCATGATAAGTTGTAAAATAGTTACCCATTTTCAATTTTCTGGAAATGTTTATTTGTGTAGAATTGGTATTCTTTCTCCTTTAAGTGGTTTGTAAAATTCCCAGTGAAGCTATTCAGTGTTCTAGTTGTTTTCTGGCAAGATTTTAAGTAAAGATTCTATTTCTTTAATAGATAAATGGTTTTTCTGGTTATCTGTTTCTTTTGGAATTAGCTTTGGTAGTTTGTGTCTTTCAAGGAATGAATGTGTTCATTTCATTCACATTGTAGAATTTATTGACATAAGGTCATTCAAAACATTCCTTGATTATCCTTTTCAGTATGTTTAGAATTTGGAGTGATGTCAACTCTGTCATTCATGATACCAGTTATTTGTGTCTTTTCTCCTGGTAAATATGACTAGAGGTTTATCAATTTTTATGATCTTCTCAAGGAACTAGTTTTTGGTTTCATCAGTTTTCCTGTTTTCTATTTCATTGATTTTTACTCTTATTTTCATTACTGTTTTCTTCTGCTTAGTTTAGTTTTTACCTGCTTCTTTTTTCTAGCTTCTTAAAAAATTGAGGGCACTGATTTGAGTCCTTTGTTTTTTTTCTAAGTTAGGCATTTAGTGTTCTAAATTTCTAAGTACATCTTAGCTGCATCCCACAGATTTTAATATGTTGTATTTTTACTTTCATTTGGTTTAAAATACATTATACCTTTCCTTTAAAAATTTAAAAATCCATCCATGGTTTTTGAAAGTATGCTATTTAGTTCCCACATTAGTTATTTAGTTTGAAAATTTTCTAGCTTTCTGTTCTTTATTTCTAATTTAATTCCATTGTGGTAAGGGAATATACGTTGTAACACTTGAATCTTTTTAAAATTTATTGAGAGTTGCTTTATAACCCAGAGTATATCTATCTTAGTGTAAATGTTCCTTGTGCACTTGAAAAGTAATATATTTTGTTGTTTTGGGGTGAAGTAGTTCATAAATATCAATTAGATCAAGTTGTTGACAGCATTGTTGAAATTTTCTGTACCTTTACTAATTTTCTGTTTACCTATTTTAACAAATATTGAAATCACCAACTATAATTGTGATGCATTTCTCCTGGAAGTTCATATATTTTGAGGCACTGTTACTGAGCGCTAGGTTCTCTTGATGAGTTTACCCTTTTATTAATATAAATTGACCAGCTTTGTTTTTTTTCCCTCACATGCACACACTGATCTGTACTCAGCTGAATGCTGGAATGGTAACCCCTGGAGATCTCTGGAGAGCTCTCTTTTTCAGTACTTTGTCCTAAGATCACTAGATCTTCAGGTTCACTGAAGTCCCAGCTATGTGTCCTCAAGACAGGGATTTCACCAGGCTGAGTTCCTCCTCCCTGCACTGTGGCCTAGGAACTTTTGCTAGGCGTAAGCTGGGATAGTCCTAGGATTCACTTCACTTACTTCCCATCTCTCAGGGATCACTGTTCTTCATTGCCTGCTGCTCATTGTCTTGAGGGCCATTGTTTCACGTATTTTGTTCAGTTTTTTTATTAGTTTCAAATGAAAATATAAATCTGGTCCCTATTCCATCTTGATTGAAAGGAGAAGTCTTATTATGCTTTCATGTATAAGAAAATATGATAATAATTCCAGAGACCTATTTTTAAAAACGCAGTGTTGGATAATGGTTTGTGAATCAAAATACCTAAGTTCTAATTCTGTCACTGGTATAAATTAGAAAAAATTTACTTAATTTTGTTGTACCTATGATTTCTCACTGTGGTATTGAGAGGATACAATATGATAAAGTAACAGTGCTTAGTAAAATATAAATATTCAAATGTAAAGTATTATTCAAAGATACAAAATAGGTGGGGAAGAGCCTAGAAGATATTGTTGTTTACCACTGTTTACCCATGTCTATTCCCTTCTTGCTATCAGAATCTTGATTTTATCTGGGTAAGGAATGTGTCAAGCCCCAGGCTTTGTCTCACTCCACAGCTCTTTCCACGCCTGGGAAGGGCATGTCATTCAGTTGTAAAAAATGAGAATTTTCTACAGTTTGCAGTTTGCTAGTGGTACTTCAAGCAAACTAGTGATAGAAGTAGCAGTAAACATTTGCTTTCCTGTGAAAAGGAAGGCCTTAATTGTTATTACCTCTTTTGCCCTCCTCTCTACCTGGAATACAGACAGACTTGATTCATAGCAGTCTGACAATTATTTTGTAAGCATTTGGGAAAACCACACCATCATGTAGATGCTGGCCCTAGCCTTACTGAGTTGCTGAAGAAACATTGGCAGCTGCCTTTCTCCATAATTTTTGTCATATGAGAAAAATATATTATTTAAGCCATTATTAGTTGGGTGGCAAAAGCATTCCTAACTAATCCAAGAAGAGAAGGAGAATTAGAAGTTGAGTTATATCTTTGTGTTTGAAAAAGACTGTAAGAAGCAAAAATGAAGAAACCATTTTTAACCTTTGTTTATATATTTTATTTATTTTATTTTATTTTTTTGAGTTAGAGTCTCACTCTGTCACCCAGGCTGGAGGGGAGTGGCATGCTCCCAGCCATTGCAGCCTCGACCTGCTGGGCTCAGGTGAACCTTCCGCCTCAGCCTTCCAAGTAGCTGGAACCACAGGCACGTGCCACCATGCCTGGCTAATTTTGTTTTCTGACTTGCTGTAGAGATGAGGTCTTGCCAAGTTGCCCAGGCTGGTGTAGAACCAGCGGGCTCAGGCAGTCCTCTCACCTTGCCTTCCCAAAGTGCTGGGATTATAGGTGTAAGCCACCGCGCCCAGTCTAACCTTAGTTTAAAATCAAGAGCAGGCTGGATGCAGTGGCTCACATCTGCAATCCCAGCACTTTGGAAGGTCAAGGTGAAAGGAGTGCTTGAGCTCAGAAGTTTGAGACCAGCCTAGGCAACATAGCAAGACCTTGTCTCTACCAATAATAATAATAATAATATTAATACAAGAAACAAAACAAATTAGCCAGGCATTGTGGTGCTTGCTTGCAGTTCCAGCTACTTGGGAGGCTGAGGAAGGAGGAAAGCATGAGCCCAGGAGTCTGAGGCAATAGTGAGTTGTAATTGTGTCGCTACACTCCAGTCTGGGTGGCAAAGCCCCAACTTAAATAAATAAATAGATAAATAGATAAATAAAATAAGTAGTGTCTGGCACATAGTAAGTGCTCAATAAATATTTTTCATGTAAATATAGATGTATATGTGAATCTTGTAGGACTGTTGTAGAACTAAATTGACAAAAAGTAATCCCTCTAAAAATCCCAGCTACTAGTACTTCACAATCATTGACTTTCTAAGATACTAAGTGAACTTAGCTACAGAACAATTTCTTACATTTAGAACCTGAGGTGGTAGCAATAAAATTCAGCTCTAGTTTCTTAAACAGCTGATCTTGTAGGAGTATTAGTCCAGAATGATGGAAAAGCTTCTTTTTTTTTTTTTTTTTTTTT
>NW_007258207.1:896355-899591 GCF_000164805.1 Carlito syrichta | reverse complement strand
TGAGGTCTCGCTGCCCAGGCAGGTCTTGAACCCGCGGGCTCAGGCAATCTACTCACCTCAACCTCCCAAAGGCGAGGATTACAGGCTGAGCCACCAAGCCCGGCCGCAAAAGCTTCTTTGAAAGCAATCACATCATTATGGGGGAATCCTGACAAGGACAAAAATGGAAAATAATTGTTCTAACATTTCAGTTTCCATGGAATATGAGTGGATAGTTTTAACCGACAACATTTTGCAACAAATCATATACAATAATAATAATCAGAAAATTGAATATGCATTTAGCAATGATTGCTTGGTTTTAATTTTGAGGGGAGAAAGAGTGTTGCAATTAAAGTAACAGAAATATCTTTTCTTTCCATGCTCTTCCCTGAAAAAAGTGTTCCGGAGATTCTGATAGAAATGCCTACAGAAATTAAATAATCTTATAGAGTGTATATTTCTGTTCTTAATAACAGTCATAAATAATAATCAAATATTAGAGATTGCAAACCTTGAAATGATAGAAATTTTCTTTTGGTTCATGGATTTGCACACTTTGTCCTTGGCTTCCCTCAAAGTGTGAGCTTGTGAGAGAGACTAGATGTGATAAGACTTGAGGGGAGAAAAAGTTCTTGGTTACTGGCACAAATATGGCCATAGGGAGTCATAAATATAATCAGAAAGGCTTTCCTAACTGCAGAAAAGAATTCCAGCCTTTTCATCCAGATGGGCAACCCTCTGGGTGGGCTGATTTTGTGAGTCAATCAGACCCAAAGTATATGTCTAGAGATGACAAAAAAAATAAATACATTTGTGGGTCAGAAATGTCTCACCTGGTCTGAACTGCTTTTGTTCTTACTCATTTTCATTAGTTAGGGTGTGTGTGTGTGTGTGTGTGTGTGTGTGTGTGTGTGTATGTGTGTGTAGCTAAATCTCCCAATTTTTCTCTTTTAGATCAGCAACATACTTGCTGTTAACTTTGATACAGTGTCACTTTTGAAAGACAAACTGAATTTATACAGAATTCTAAATTTAACTTATTTATACTCTCTCCCTTCTTTAAGAAGAAGGCTCAGCCTGCAATCTTTAAGAAGAAGGCTCAGCCTGTAAGCACTTTGGGAGGCTGAGGCGTGAGGATTGCCTGAGCCCAGGGGTTCGAGAACAGCCCGGGCAACATGGTGATACCTCATCTTTACAATAAATAAAAAAAGTATACTGGCGTGGTAGTGCACACCGGTAGTTCCAGCTATTTGGAAGGCTGAGGTGGAAGAATCATCTAAGCCCAGCTGGTTGAGGCTGCAGTGGCCATAACCATGTCACTGCACTCCAGTCTGGGTGACAGAGTGAACCTCCAACTCAAAAAAATAAAAAAATTACAAGTGGTTTATTTAATAGAATGCACAAGATATATTATTTGTGCCACACACTTTTGGTTAAAGTCACTTGTCAATTCAACAAATAGTCATTGTGGCCAGGCTTGGTGGCTCACACTTGTAATTCCAGCATTTTGGGAGGCCAAAGAGAGAGAATTGCTTGAGCATAGGAGTTTGAGACCAGCCTGGGTGACATGTCAAGAACTTGTCTCTACAATAAATAAAAAATTAGCTAGGCAAGGTGGCGCATTCCTGTAGTACCAGTACTTGGAAGGCTGCGGTGGAAGGATCACCAGAGCCCAGCAGGTCTAGATTGGGATCCCGCCACTGCACTCTAGCATGGGCAACAGAGTGATACTCTAAAACAAAAACAAAAACAAAAACAAAAACAAAAAACATGGGTGTGCATCTACTATGCTTACAATATCTTGGAGTTCATAAACCTGAATAAAATATGATCCTTGATGATTGAATCTTGGTGTGTTATCTTGTCCAGAAGCACTTGCTTTTTAACAAGAGGATAACAAGCCTAGCTACATATCAGAATCATCTGGGGAGCTCGTTAAAAACACACCTGCCCAGGCCCCAGCTCTCAACTTAGGAGACTCTGACAATAAGCAGAGCCTGAGGTGTGTGCAGTTAAAAAAAAAAAAACAACTTTCCAAGTGAATCTGATATACAACCAGGATTAAGAGACACTGCTCTAAAGGAAGAAAGGACTAACTACAGAAGTTCACCTACAGGTCAACCAGGTGGATGCCCTTCAAATTTACATAAGCAGCTGACTAAAGTTGCTTATAAAGCTGTTTCTATTTCCCAGGTTTCAGAATGGGTAGTTGTAGTCTGGAACATACCTCAGAGGACAGGGTCAGGGCCAATTTCTCAGTAAAACACCTGGCTCAAGATTGTTATAGAGGAATAAGAGAGCTGCAGTCAAAGATCATCCCCAAAGCCTCTCCAAACTCTCTATTATTATATTCATCTCACACAAAATACGGTTGTGTACGTTTTCTCGTTCACTAGATTGGAAAGTATGCCAGAGCAGGGGGTAACTCTCTTTTTTCCCTCCCATTAAGGATCACAATAATTCATACATAATATGATGGGTTTGATAGGTGTTTGTTTTGAATTGAATCCTTCTTATCTAACTTCTAGAGTCTACATATATATATATATCCATAAATTATATATTTGTTTATAAAACACTTCAATCACACCCAAGAACATATAACATAGAGAGAGAAGAAAGAACGAACTATGAACTAGGACGTTGCCGATACTTTGGAAGTCCCTTATTGAACGAAATCTTTTAAACAGCAAAGATTTTCGGAAATTCAAATCCCAATGCATGCATTCCATCTTGGGTTGATCGGATTCATTCCTCACTCGTCGGACGTGCCTAATAAATGTCGGATATGAGGTAGACGGAGTCGTTGTTTTTACTGTTGGGGTGACATAAGTCAGCTCCGGATTGTCCTTTCTGCAAACAGTGCTTCCCGGCCGGGCCCTCCCGGGCGGGCGTGGCTTCGGCGTGCGGACACTCGGGGCCGAAACTACGCGTCCCGGCAGTCCGCGGGGCGAGTGGGCGGAGCCGGGCCGGGGGCGGGGGCCGGGGGCCGGGCGAGAGGGGGCATTGTGTCGGGGAGCGCGGAGCTGCATTTGTCTGCGCGAGGTGCTCGCCCAGCGGGCGCTGCCGTGGCCGGCCGGGGCTGGAAGTGTCACGGCGGCCGCGGCCCCGGCAGCAGGCCGAGTGGGGGGGACACGCGCCCGGGGGCCGCGCTCGCTGGCAGGGGGCGGTGTGCCCGCGGCGCAACATGCACTTAGGCGCCCGGCGCCCTGACGACCCCTCCCGCGGAGCAGAGGCCGGGGCCGCGCCGGAGC
>NW_007258207.1:809200-896309 GCF_000164805.1 Carlito syrichta | reverse complement strand
GATGCCCGAGCCAGGGGAACTGGAGGAGCGATTTGCCATCGTGGTGGTGAGTGCGCGGGGTTTGCCGGGCGCGGGGACCCGGGCCCCCCGGCCGGGTGGAGCAGCTGACCCCCGCCCCCTCCCCTTCGCCCCGCGCCGGGAGCGAGCCTCCTGTCCCGAGGGGGAGCCTCCAGGCTTCCCCATTGTGGCCTCTCTCGCCTCACTCCTCTCCGCCCCCCTTTCAGTTCCCCGCGCTCGGCCTCTCGGGGTCCCGGGATGGGGCTGGGGGCGCGGGGCTTGGCACCCAGCCAACCCCGAGCCCATTGTTTGGCGGGAGAGGTACCTCAGCGCGCGTGTGCCCGGGGGGTGCGGCGTGGGCGTGTGAAGGGAAGGTGGCGCGGGCTCGGGGGGAGGGGGCCGCGAGCCGCTCAGGCTTTTTGTTTGGGAAAAAAAAAAAAAATCCCCGCGCCCCCGAGGATCATCCCTCCGGCGCGCCGGTCCCTGACCTGCGAGGTCCTCGGCAGACGGGCGCGTGTGGCCGGCCGCGGGCGCCGCGCTGGGCGGTGAGCGGAGGCGCACTTGGAGGGCGGACGTCGCGGCTCGACCGAGGGGAGCTTCCCCGAAAGGGAAGGAGGAGACCCGCAGCAGAGCGGCGCCCCAGTCCCTACGCCCGGAGGTGGGGGCTTCTGAAATCCAGACTGGAAGAAGCGCCCCAGGCGGGGGAGATCCTCAGCGCGTTCCCTTTAGTCTTAAATCTTAAACCACAAAAATGTACCGTTTTGCGGGGACATGTTGCGAGCTGTCCTGGCTGCTCGGGCGACCCCTCCCCTCTCCATGTGCACCCAGCCAAGTCCCCTGTTCCCCCCGGCATTTCTGCTTCGCCCTGCCTTCCAGCTCCTCAAATCCAGGACTCCAGAGGCTCCCTTCTCCCTCGCTTTCCCGCTGGGACTAAGTTTCGGGGGCCCCTCCCAGCGAGGGGCTGTCGTGCTGTGAGCTCCAGAGGGTGTGGCGGCTTGCCCCAGCGGGGAGCTGCACACAGTTTTGAGTGTCCCAGCCTCTTTTAAGGGTTGTTGGGAGCGAAACAGGCAAGATGGGACGCATTCCTACCCTTCACACTTGTACGCTTTTCCTAGCCGCTTACCTCTCAACTCCACAAGACTAGGCAGCCAGGGAAACTTGTGATCGAGACGGCCAACGTTTGTGCCTGCCTGTGAGGTTTTTGGCATGTAACCTTACAACTTTGGGAAAGGACTCGAGTCCTAGATCCAGAATCGGTTTTGCGAAGGCAGAACACTGACTGCGACGTCTACATTGTCTTTCTTCAGGCCTTGGAAAGGTACTGGTTTGGCATGGGGAGTAATGTTCTGGACAGCGGGTTAATTTTGTGCTCTTTGGAAGAACTGAGCTTTTTTCTCCACCTTCAAACTCTGGTGTGGCAGTCGGGGAGAGAGATGAGGTTGCCTGTCTTGCTTTGCATCGCCTGTGATCTCCCACAGCTGCTCCCACCGTTATGCAAGATGGGACACTGAAATGAAACAGCCTAGGCTTAGTTACTTCTCAAGGTGGCCTGGGTGCATACTTGACCTGTCTTTCCAGAGACGAACGTTTTTCTTCAAAATCCTCTTCGTACCAGACATATGGTTCTTACCTCCTGGCTCTGGGTTTTTTGTTTTTCCATCCATGCTGGGTGCTCTGTGTGTGAGTGTATCTCTGAATGCTTGTGGTGAAGGAGCCAGTGACACAGGGAAACCAGTGCAGCAGCCATAATAATAACAATAATGCAATTAAGTTCTGCTCAACTGGGATAGCATTTTTTGCATGGGCTTTCAGTTACCCTGCTGATTAATAACACATGGTATGAATTAATCTGTAGAAAAATAATGTCCCATCATTAACATTGTGGAGTTGTGTTCCTATTAAGACTAGCAGTCACAAATTTATGACTGTACATCACAAGCTCCTCGGGGCAGGGGTGTTTGTTGTGGCTACTCTTAACACTACTGTGCGTCACACAGTAACTGGGTTCAGTTCTTTTAAAAATTGTTTACAATGTTCTAAGCCTCTGAAACAAACAAGAACCAAAACCAGAAAATACCAGGATGTCCTTTTATTTTTTGACTTGAAACAAAGCTTTTTCAGCTTGACGACCCTCTTATTAGGGATGCACTTGGACCGTTGATGTGGGGTTTATTCTCCCAAGTCACCTCCTTTTGCACTTTGAATATCTTTGAGAGGGGTAAAAGGAAACCTCCCAAATCATCTCTGTAGGCTGATGACGTGAGAAGTGTTGGTGATTTCACTTGTAGTCAATTTTTTTCTGAAGTTGTATGTGTGACACTCCACTTTTCTTCATGAATTGCCTAACTTTCAAACCATTTAATTCTGGATATCAAATTTGAAAGACACATTTTAGGTGATAGATTTTTAAACTATATACGTGGAGGAACTCCCTCCCCTTAGACAACAGAAATTGCATGAACATTACTTAATTTCTTATATAATAAAGACCATATGGGTTTGGGGAGGAGAATAGTAACATTATAAAGAAAAGTATCCAAACACCTCTTTGTAAGTATGGCTTATGTCAATAATTAACAAGTCATTTCAGGCTAGAGAAACAATTCCTCCCAACCAGGCTTTAGAATATTTAAGACCTTGGGGTGGAGTAAATAAAAATTAAAAGGACAAAAGTCCGTCTCATTTCTTGTTAGGAAATCCTTAAGAAAGAACTGACCTACTCAATGACTATCCCCTGCCTCCCTATCAGTTTATATGGGTTAAATTGTGTAGATCCCCCCTCCCCAAAATTAGTGGGTATGGAATGAAAGAAGAGAGAGTAAAAGACTACTGAATTAAAATCAGTGGAGAGGTAAACTTTAAAAATTAGTCCTTTATTAATAGAAAAAGTAAGTTACTGAACTTGAGTCCAAATTGGATCTATATCTTAGGAGTTTAATCCTTCTAAGCAGAGTATCACCCTCCCTGAATTTGTCTTCAGCATTATTTTAGTAATACTTATATAGTAAATAGATATCAAGCTTATACTTAAGGGAAAAGATCACTGACTTAGTAGAAACATTTGCTTCTTTGTATTCATCTTTCAGGTAATGAGCTAGAAGGTGTGTGCACACATGTAAAAGTTTCTGTTATACTCTGTAGCATGTTATGTGGAAGTGTTTCATAAATTATAAAATCAGCCATCTACTTCAATCTTTGATCCTTTAGGATATGTATTTTATAGGTAAGCTAAGCCTATATTTTGGGGGGGCTCCTTTTGAGTCAGAGTCTCTATTGCTCAGACTGGAGTGCAGTGGCATGCTCACGGCTACCACAGCCTTGTCCTGCTGGGCTCAGGCAATCCTTCCACCTCAGCGTTCCAAGTAGCTGAAACTATAGGCACATGCCACCATGCCTGGATTTTTTGATTTATTGTAGAGATGGAAGTCTTGCCAAGTTGCCCAGGCTGATCTCGAAACCCTGGGCTTAGGCAATCCTCTTACCTTTGCCTCCCAAAGCGCTGGGATTATAGGCATGAGCCACCATGCCCAGCCGTGTGACTGTCCAATATATGTATTAACCATTGTCTAATTTTGGGGATCATATGCACACACACATGCGCCTAAATCCTTTACTTTCAAAGGTGATATTATGAAGGTGAATTTTGGTGGATGTGGTGAGCAACAGTTGGTCTTCATCCAAGAATGCCTCTTTCTTTATTCAACAGTCTATAATATTGTTCACTATTTTTTGGCTTGCAGTCACTGTTTTCAACTTTAAATGCAAGTCCTCCACTGCCTTTGTTGAAGAGCTCAGAGGAAAGGAAAATTTAAAGTCCTATGTCTTAGCTGCTGTGTCTGTATGCAATATCAGCTATCAGGCAGCACCGCAAACAGATTAAAAAAGACAGATTAGGAAATAATTGTTTAGGGCAGTATTATCTTATGTTTGATATTGGGAATTGCTTTAGTAGCTGATTAATTTGAGTCAATTTCCTTTTTTTCCCCCTTTTGCCCCGAGATTGAACATAGTTATTTTGTCCTAGGGAGGAGTGGGAACATTTTCTGAGTACCTGCTATGAATAGACCTTCTGCTTATGTGTTCTCATTTAGTCCTCATGGTAATTTCAGCTATCAGCAGTATTATAGATGCATAAGTAATGATTACCTACATTGCCTGAAGTCATACAGTTATTTAATAATCAGCCTAAGACTTCAGCCCAGATTTGGATCTCTGATCCCCACTCCTCCTGGTCTCCCCATTATATTATGCTTCCTTAGGCTTAGAGCTGGGAACTGGGGGGGGGGGGAGGGAACTGAAACTAGCCGTAAAAAGTTCCTGAATCTGATAAATGTTAGTTTCAGTCTGTATGACATTGGCAGAAGTTTTTCAGAAGTGATTGAAGTGAGGTGCATTTGAAGTTTCTCTTTAGATGTCAAAGCTTTTTGGGATCTTCATTATGCTCTTCTGTTTTCAAGCTTGGTTTAAAAATTGATTTGGTCCAAAAATGCACTCTTCAGTTTTTCTTAGTGTAATTACCTGTGAAATGGACAAGGAAGGTCAATTTTTAACATTTAAATTTATTTTCCACTGCAAGGTGTTGTTCTCTTTCAACCACTTCCAGGGAGGGCACTTGCCGTGAAGGCTGTTGAGCAGATGGATGGGTGGAGTATAGTGAGGCCATCAAATGCTGCTGACTTCTTTTCTCACATCCTTTCTCCTGTTGTGAGGGAGAGTGTGGAAGCGGGTTGGAGTGTTGTCACTTTGATCCATTATGGTTTCACCCTAAGCAGTAACTCCCTGAGCTGTTTTATACTCCAAAGTGGGAAGATGTGCTTACGGCTGTAAGTATCATTAATCAGGGTGCATTTTCCTCCTAATAATACCAGTATAAACTGAAAATATACTTGGATATCTAGGAGAGAATTTGGTCAATTGCAGATATTTGGCTCTAGCAAGAAACTGGGAGCATTGGAAACTGATAAAATTTGGGGAGAAAAGGTATGCATGCCCTTAAATCCCTAAGTGATAAGAATTACTTTTGCTTGTGTCCTCTTATTTAGCAAAGAGCATTGGTCTGGGAGGTGGGAGACCTAGTTTGTAGAATCATATCTGTTGCCCCGACTTGGACAAGTTAAATTGTCTTCTCTGGTCTTTGGTTTCCTCCTTTGTGAATTGGAAAAGAATCCCAACAGCACAACTGTTAGGATAGTTGTGAGCTCTTGGAAATCATAGGATTTGAAAACAAAGTTTCCAGAATATTGTGATTCACTGACTTAATGTTTTGAAGAGTTTTTGTGTTCTGTGTGGTCTATAGAGTAGAATTCCCCAGGGTCAGTGATTGGAAGTCATGTGGGCATAAGGGTAAATATTCTAACATTTAGAGTTGTCAAGAAATGGATAGTGAACTCTCCATTAGAGTTATTCAGGCAGAGCTGGGTGAAAAATGCCGGTGACTAGACAGCCTTTCCCAGCTCAAGATATAGCAAGTGCTTGAAATGTTTAATATCTTGAAAGGTTTCTTTGTGAGGTGAGTCTGCCACTTGCAGATTCTAGTTATAGAATGATAGCACCTGAAAGTGGGGAAGGATCTCCTTGTAGATCCATCCTGGACTCAAAGGAGAAAAAATTAAGTATGGGTCCATGTTTGTTGTGGAAATTCATTTGAGTTTACAAGTACTATTGCCTGAAGGACTTGGTCTTCACAGACTGTTTTTTTCATACATAGGGCTGGGGGAAAAGGAGAGGGTAAAGTGAGCTTCCCAGCCCTCATATTTAAGCAAGTAATAGATGTCAAGAAAGTGGCTAATACAAGAAGCACTGATTCCTGATGATTATCTTCCCTTTGCAAGAGGATGTTGGTGCCTGGAATCCTTTCAGGAGCACAGCATTTATTTAATGCTTAGGAAATAACAGTCTGGAATTGCTTAGGAGGGAAGATAAGTTCCAAGTTATGCAGCTGCTTGGCAGGTAAAGTGCTCCTTATGGGGTTGTGGAGTGACTCTTTATGGGGTTATCCTACCCCTCAAATGACCAGAAGTGTGTCTGCAGTCTTTTGGTTCATGGTTTCTGTAGAGAGGCTTCATCCATGTTCTTATCACTTACCTATTTGAGAGTAGGAACTCAGATAGCTCATCTCTTGTCTTCCCTTTAGAATTCTGTCTGTTCATATTGCAGAGTGATCTTCCTCTCCTCCCAGTGTTCCCATCTCCTTTCCAGAACATTGTCTTTCATTATAACACAAAGGATTATGCAGTTTCCAACGGATACGATGTCATTTAGCCGCAATGTCCAGTGAAGAACTGCTTTATAAACTGTGATTCCACTGAGGCCCATAGATGTGGACCAGGATGGCTGAGAATCCTGAAATTAGGAAATGCCAAGCCCCTATTTAGAGCTATGAAGGTATTTAATGTTGACAGATAGAAGTGTTATTTTTTCACACTCTTAAAAAACAAGTAGAAAGACATAATCACCAGCATTCATGGATAGGCACCTTATCACAAATTTGCTATGATTTCTAGATCATATAGTTTTTAGGACAAACTTTCTATAGTTTCTATGATCCCATGATCACATCTCCAGTATTCTTGTGTAGCCTGTAACAGACGTTGGTGACTCCTGTTTCATGTTACCTTAGTTCGCTTTTTTTCTTTGCTGAAGAAATTCAGTTGCATTTGTAAATCTCTGTATCCATTGTCACAGAAGCTGAAAGCCTTGAGGTGTTTGGAGTCCGCTGTCTCTAGGAGTAATCTTACTTGATGGACTTCTGTGCAGTAGATAGTACCCATGACCTGGTTTATTCTAAAAACTTATTGACTTTGGGAATGGTGTCAGATAGTTCACATTTTTGACCATGTGCCTGATGCTGGGACACTAAGGTGTGATTGATAATGTCACAAAGTCACCGATCTCACTGGTCTCAGGTTCTGTTCTGTCTTGATCGAGGGTTTTTTCTCACTGACTTCCTTTTCTTGTTTCTCTTTTTTCCCTGGAAATTTGGCAGAAACCCTTATTTAAGGTAGGATAAAGAAAGGATTGATAAATTAAAGCAGTGCTTCTCAAACTTGGCTGCACATTGACATCAGCTAGAGAGCCTCAAAAAGTACAAATGCCTGTGTTCCACTCCCAGAAATTCTGGTAAATGTGTTCGGGGCATGACCTGTGCACCAGGATTTAAAAAAGCTCTTTAGGAGATTTGAATGTGCAGCCAAGGTTGAGAGCCGCTGTGCTAGAGGAGTGTTTCCCCCCCTTTTCTTTCCTGCCTCCAAAACCAAGCATAAGAGTTAAAACCAATGAAAAAAAAAAAAAGATGAGTATAATGGGAAGGGATTGTTTAGGAAATATGAGAAAATTGGGAGAAGTTAGACAAAGTTGAGAAGAGTTAAAAAGAAAAGAAAACCCCTAAAGATATTTGTTGCAACCAAAAGCAGCAGGATGAGAAAATATAAAGGAAATGAATAAAAACCTCTTGAATAGTAGAGAGGCTTATTTAACTACTTAAGAAGTGGCCATCAAATTTTCGTTATGAAAATTTACAGAGAAAGTTCTAAATTTGTGGCTTAAGATTGAGCAGTAACCCGAGGTGTACTTCTGGAGTAGAACAATCAATAAATCAATTGTATTTTTGCTTGGGCCTCTATTCTAAAACCTAATTGTTTGTTGGTTCAATCCAGGCCTTTTGCTTTGATCTCTGATTTTACCACTTACAAAGACTTGATGAGCTTGGCTTCCTGGAGTGAAATTCAAATACACTTGTGAAATGTAAACAACATTCATTTATTAAGAATCCTATAATCAAGGCAAATTGGCATGCTTATATAAGCAATTAGCCTTTAGAATAGAAAGATAAATAGGATGGTAGGTCAAGAATGAGCTGTTTGTTCTCAATGCAAGCCATAGTTAGTTCTTTATTTGCTATAACATAAGCAAATAGACATTCTTCTTACTCATAATTTTTACAGTTTGTGGCTTGGAGTCTGAGGACAGCATATGTGGTTATTTGGAACCGAGAGGATAAAAGCAATTATTGTCTTATTCTCATTTAGAAACATAAATATATCTTTGAAGGAAATTAAGGTAGTTGATTTATGACCAGATAAAACTTTCTGGTAGTTGGGAACAGGACAAGAGAAGGTGTGAATTTGGTTGGGAATATTAAAGGATAATAATGGGGTTTTATTTTTGTGGGGAAGGTAAAGATGACTAGTTTACAATGCAGAAAGATAAAAAATAATATCATCTGCCCTTATTGAATAAAGTTCTTTTTTATTGACATAGAAGGAAGCATGAGCGGATAGCAGGAGAAGTTGAATATAATGTTCAGATTCACACCATGGCAACCCTCACTGAGTTAAATATTGTCAAATGTCTTATTTGAGAAAACTGGGAACCTTAAATGCAAAATTGATAAATCAGGTGAATAACTTTAGGTTAGTTCAGTTCTTGCCCTTTCATTTTTCATATGGTGAGCTCTGTGGTTCTTCCAAGGAAACTTTCTTTTTTCAGTGACAGTGGGGTATCTTGAACAAATCAGGGTTCTTTATTCCCACAGACTGCTGCCTGATAAACCTAGGAAGCCAGTTCAGACCAAATGTCATAAACTTGGAATATCATGATGCCGTAAACTTGGAATTGGTGATTCCTTGGGCCTTACCACAAAGTCATCCTACCTCTAGCTATTCAGGCCATCTGGATGCAAACCTGGAGAGATCATTTAGAACCATGTGGCATGGGTTTGTCAACCTTCAACTTACCAGTGTTCAACCTCTCCAATGTCCTTTTGTAGTAGAATGTTTGGCTCTCAGGGTCAGCTTTTTGGAAAGCATTTTTTTGGCTTAGAAATCTCCAGATTATCAGTGAATGTACCAGGCTACAGTTCTCATTTAATTAAATAATTCTTTAACTTTCGACACCTATACTTTTGTTATTTTACCAATAATTATCAGAAGTTCCAAGACTTGGAGCTTTTAATTTTTCTATTGATAATTGAGAAATTTAAAAATTCACTTTTTGTTGTTCTTTAGAATATTGTCTAATCATCCTTTAAATTTTTTTTTCCCCATAAACACACTGTTGTAACCTACCCCTCAGAACTGGAATCAGAGTCTCACCCTCCTTGTTGTTCTTCAGAGGTGGTGAGACTTGGCTCCTGGCTTCCCCAGTTGTGGTTGCTGCTCACCTGAACTTACTTTCACAGCTTACAGTCACACTTAGATGTGGAAGAAAGTAGGCCACAGGATTGTGCTTTGTGGTCTGATTCTAAATGACTCTAACTGTGAGGTTTATACCACTTCTTTTGAGATATTTCCTCAGTCCAATTAGGCCTAACTAAGCATTAGGAAATATTGCAGTGTCCTCCTGTTGCATTGATATCCTTAGCGATATTTTTGTATGTGCGTATAATATCCTTGTTTTTTCATAATTTTGATTCGTGTTCTGAGAGTAACGCATGAACAGGGAGAGATTTCCACAGTGAAAGTGAGCATTTGCAATTTTGGGCATCAGTACTTGGATGCACATGCATATGTAAAATTTGTGTATTTTTTTTTTTAAGCCTAAGTTCTGGCCTCTAACTCTTGTCATCTTTCTTGATGACTCTTGAAAGGTTGAAAGGTATAAGATTGTGAATTTCATCTTCTGGTTCGGTTTTCCCATCACAACCCTATTATGTTATTCTGATATTAGGTATAATTTGAGGGGAACATGACCATGTTTGTTGTTAGCGATCTCCCTTTCTCTCCTCCTGTGTCCTTCAGCCTTCTCATTGAAGCCAGCCATAACTTGGTCAGACCCATCTCCTCTTCTGTTTCTTTACAGGCCTTCCTCTCCAGAATAGACCTGCACTTTCTCTCTTTATATCCTTTTTCACAGTGATTCCACTAGTTGGGCTCCCATGCCTTCAAGGTTCTTCTGAAATCCCACTTTTTCCAAGTGTCCTTACAAGTCCACATCAGCTTGAGGGAGGTAGAAAAACCACTCTCTTTACTTTGATCTCTTTATAGTATGAATTGTCTCTTACTCATGAGGTACTTGATTAAATATCACCTTGTGTGACTTGTGATTGTAAAATAAGGAGATGCTTTTATGTATTACTTTGTAGTTGCTCATCACATTCTTAGCCATCCATTTATGTCTTTGTTTTATCTGCCAGTTCACACTGTGGGCTCCTGGAAGGCAAGGATTTTCCTTATTCAGCATAGTGCTTGGCCCTGGGAAGGGTCTCAGCAGATAATTACTGACTTGATTAGAGCACAGAATCCACTGAAAGAGGACTGGGAATTTGAGTAGTTGTTTTGAGAACCTATTTAACTGACTACACTGGGCTGACTACTGATTGCATGTAATTTGCCTCTGTGTTGAAATGAACTTTGTCATAGTTCTTACCCATCTTGGTATTCCCCATATCACTTGATTATAGTAGGTACCCAAGAATACTAAACATGCAGATAACAAGTTGGCATCATGCTTCATTTGACTCCTTATGGAACACTTTTGGGTTAGCAGAAGAGAAAGAAAGCGGTTGGTATTTTCTTTTTTTATTAGGATTGAGCCAAGTTTAAGTGGGCAGCATTACTTTGGCATTTCAGTGCTTTGCTCTTTGCAGAGTGCTCTCAAATGGTCTTCTTAATAAATGAAGCAAACAAGGCATGAGAGTGATGGCTTGAAGTTATGTAAGAAGGTAGTAAGGTTTGTGATCCAATCCTAGGTCTTTGTACTAAAACTCCGGGGCGCATTCCACTGTCAACTAAGGTGATGTTTATGAGCACTCATGTTCTGTTAGGTGCTTTGTAAGTGTATCCCTGATGCTCTTGACAACCCTTTCAAGGGGTTATCTTCCTGTTACTAATGAGTCAGCGGGACTCAAGGTGCTAAAGTGGCTACTACTTAATAGTGGAGGCAGGGTTGGAATCCAGGCCCCTCTGGTGAGACAATCTGCTTCTTCCTACTATACTGCACTATATATGTTTTCTGAGTTAGCTATTAGATGCCGTTAAATGTATGCTTCTTGTTCATCTTTCATATACCCTCTGGACTAAATTCATACAATAGCTACTTTGTCTGAGGCCAGTTTGTATTATATGCAGCAAAATCTGACCTTGATCTCGCTGAGGCTCTAGATATAGCTGGGAAGACAAACAAAATAACAACTCAGAGAGATTCATAATCAGTATAAGTGGAGATATTCTGAACTCTAAGGGTATGGAGGGAAAGTGCCATTTCTGAATTTTGAGTGTTCAGAAAACATTTCCTTGGAATAGGGAATAGGCTTCTGAGATTCTGGCTCAGTTCCAACTGTTGCTGGACTACACACTTTTTATTCTATGTTGTGTGGAATTGCTCCTTTGGTGCTTATACTTTCATCAGACAATCCAAAAATATTTACTGAGCACATATGTTCTAGTCAGTGTTATGGGCACTGGAGGATGCTGTGCTGAACCAGGCCAATGGATTGTCTACCCTCAAGGAATTTACAGTTTGACGGGAGGGAACTGTGTGTGATTGGGGGAGCCAGATGGAAAAGTGGTGCACAGATACGTGAAGGAAGCTGTTCGGATGCTGAAAAGTGCAATGAGGAGAATAAAGTGCGATGATGTGAGGTTGTGTCATCCTGGTAAGATCTAAGTAGGAGAAGCAGGCAGCCAGTGTGTGAAGATGGGGAAGAGGCCCTCAAGCAGGAAGCGTAGTCAGAGTGTGATTTGTTTCTCCCCCTGCTGGCTCAGGAGGGAGTTCCAGAGACCCTGGATGTACTTAACCCAGTTGGCTTCGTACATCCCATGTAGAGGCTCAGAAGTCTATTTCTTCTCATGTGTTATCATAACAGAATGGTTATAAGTGGCTTTGTGCAGTCACAATTCTGCCTTTTGTTAAATTCAGATAATTTTTAAAAGAATGATCATTTCAGGATTGTCATTGTTCTAGATCCACGCGACATATGGTTTGAGAATTGAGTGTTTGATTAGTGTGAGCAGTGCCCCAAATGAAGACACTTTGAAGGCCAGGGCTTAGAGTGGCTTCCTTTGTCTGCTTGAAGCCATAGGTTGACCTGACGTGGGCAAGGTAGAAAGGAATTACTTTATTGCTATAACTTGCTACTAGCTTGTGGCTCAGATTCTTTCCCTCTTTTTCTTTATTTTTCCTTTAAAAATTTGTATTTTTATGGGGCATACAATAATTTTATAAAGAGGTACAATTCTAAAGTTAACGTATGATGAAAGTTATGATTCATTAAAATCTCTAAAATTCCTTCAGTTGACCATAAAAGTGTAGTATACACAATTCTGTAGTGAAGCAACTCTAGAAAGTAATTCCTATGCATGTTAAAGGTGGAAAATCTTTGAGCTAGACTAAAAGAGAAGCCACAAAAGAAAAGTCTGTGCAGATGTGTGGGCATTCCAACCATCTGCACATGGAACTCTCAGACTAGCAGTGACTGGAGAATGAGTGGGAATTCTCATATCTTCTTGCCTATATAGGTTTACACCATTCAGTGTCACAATATGTCTTTAAATACCTATTAGTGTTTGTTTCTTGTGAGGATTTTAAGGCGGCCCTCAAGTATATTTAAATTTGGATTTGACACAGGTTTAGTAATAATGTTCAGACATAATAAATATAGGTCACTTATTGTGCATTTAAAAAATCCCTTCAGGGCAACCCCTTCGGATCCCTTCCCACTGTGGGAGCTTTTCTGTCCTCTCAATAAATCCTGATTTCTAAAAAAATAAAAAATAACTTCAGTAAACATGAAAGGTAACTCCGGAAACATGACAGGTGGGTATATCCCTGCTTCAAATAGGAGAAACTCAGTATTAGAAAAGTTAAAGAACTAGCCTGAGAATAAACATTTCTAGTAGGTGGTAGCACTGAAAACCCAACTTTGTTGACTCAAAAGCTGTGCTCCTAACATACTGTTTTGACTCCCCCAGTAAAAAAAAATACAAATATAAAAATAATGTTTAAAGGTAAATTGAAAGCCCTGCGATGGCAAATTTAGCATCTTTTAAGTCTGTATTTATTTTGTTGCGTATACCGAGAACCAGCAGTAAGATATATCCTTCAACAAATTAAAGATAAAATAAGAACGGGATGAATAAGCCACTGTCCACTGTTGAAATAGTAAAGGCCAAATAAACTTGTGATCAAATTGTTTTTTTTTTCCTAGTAACAGTTGTCCTCTGAAGGCTTTCTGAAGGCTCTCTTTCAGACAACTGTCTCTGAACCTTTGTTTTTTTAAATGTCCCTAGTAAAATGGCTGTGTTGTTACAGCTTGAAGACTGTGTTGTAAGCTTTTTGCTCAGTCCTCAGTGATAACCCACAGACTTGGGTTGTCTTGTGAGAAGAACAAACATTATTATATTGTGTTCGTAGGCCTTATGTTGGAGATTGCTTATTTTTAAAACAACAAGTCTCATATGATCTCATTCCTACAGTTAACCAATATTTTGTCTGAGTGTTTGCATCAAACAAGGCCTATTAAGATGCTGGGACACAAAGGTGAATGAAGCATCCTCGCTACCTTTAACTGCCTAATGGAAGAGGTACTATGGGTAAGATTATAGGATATTTAAAGGCATTTACATCATGTATGTGTTATGTCTGTAATGTGCTATAGAAGGACATATTAAGGTTAAAATTTTCTAACATTTTAGGTTAAACTGACAAATCTAGGCAATGTAATTAATTTTATTGAAGGTTGTAACACATAAAATATAGACAAAATTAATTATGCTTTGTGCTTGAATACTTAAAGATCTCATGTATCTGTGCAAACAACTTAGAAGACTTTGGTAAAATGTACGACTGTCAGACACCTTCCAGGTGGTAGCGCAATCAGCCCCAAAGAATAATAGACTATGAGCCTTACTCCTTTAGGTTGCCAGCATCAGAACCAAGTAAATGTCCTTATACTCACTTTGCTAAAAAGCTTGCAGTCTTTCTTTCTCTTTCTTTCTTTCTTTCTTTCTTTCTTTCTTTCTTTCTTTCTTTCTTTCTTTCTTTCTTTCTTTCTTTCTTTCTTTCTTTCTTTCTTTCCTTCTTTCCTTCTTTCCTTCTTTCCTTCTTTCCTTCTTTCCTTCTTTCCTTCTTTCCTTCCTTCCTTCCTTCCTTCCTTCCTTCCTTCCTTCCTTCCTTCCTTCCTTCCTTCCTTTTCTTTCTTTTCTTTCCTTTCTTTCTTTCTTCTCTGTTACCTAGGATGGAGTGCAGTGGCATGAACACAACGATCAGGTGATCTTTCCACCTCAGCATCCCAAGTAGCTGGGACTACAGGTGCATGCTACCATCCCTGCCTACTTTCTTGATTTGTTGAAAGACAAGGTTTTGCTGTTTTGCCCAGCTGGTCTCAAACTCCTGGGCTCAGGTACTCCTCCCACCTTGATCTCCCAAAGTGCTAGAATTACAGGTGCGAGCTATTATGCCTGGCCCGCTTGCAGTCTTTTCTACAAAACTTACTTTAAGAAGCATTGGCATTAGATCTCATGTAAGGGCATTAAACCGAGCTATTTAAAACGTTTTTTTTTTTAAGCTTGTTTATGGACACAAGCTTTGGAATTAGATCTGAGTTGGAATCAGGATTTTACTGCTTACTATATGGATGACCTTTTTTTATTTTTTTTTGAGTTGGAGTCTCACTCTGTTGGCCAGACTGGAGTGCAGTAGCATGCTTATGGCCACTGCAGCCTCGACCTGCTGGGCTCAGGTGATCCTTCCTCTTCAGCCTTCCAAGTAGCTGAAACTACAAGCACCCACCACCATGCCTGGCTATGGATGGCCTTTCTAAACCTGAGTTACCACATGAGCTCAAGAACTACCTCTTGGGGTGGTTATGGGTATTAAACGATGTTGCTTAGTATAGTTGAGCTGTGGGACTCAGGTAAGCACTTTACAAAAAGTGGCATTTCTGATTATTTTGTAACCTTTTAAAATATGCTTTATTAAAGCATTGGCTTTAGGGTCCAGGATATGGACTCTAGCAGGACTCTAGTGTACTTCACAGGCAACTTTAGTTAAATCATCAACCTCAAATGTGAAGAACAACAAAAGAAGCAGGACTCCAGAGTGCCCAGAATGGAACCAGCGTGACTTGTGCTTGCTATTCCTGCCTAAATATTGCACTTACTGACCTTCTCTGATATGAATGTTTTCTAAGTTCTGGCCCACGCATGCAACTTCTTGAATATTTTATCTTGATCCCTGTTTGTCTTGTGCTATCTAGGATAAAAGACCCTGATATTTCAGAGCATATTCCAGTTCAGAGCCTAATAGAAGTGTTAGTGTTTTCATAATTGGAGCAGATAACTGCCATGCTGCATATGATGCTGTGACCACTGAACAACTAGTTCACATGAGAAAATACATTCAATGTCATGACCACCTGAGCCTGGGATAAACTGCTGTTGAAGTTTTGGGATGAGTTGAGTATTTTGAACTTTATTCTGAATTCCAGTAGTGGCAAAAAAAGAAAAAGGAAAAAAAAAAAATATATATATATATATGGCCAGGCATGGTGGTATACACCTGTAATTCAGCACTTTGGGAGGCCAAGGCAGAAGAATTGCTTGAGCCCAGTAGTTTGAGACCAGTCTAGGCAACATAGCAAAATCTCAACTCTAAAAAAAATAAAAAGTTAGCCAGGCGTGGTGGCAGACGCCTGTGGTCCTGGCTGCTCAGGAAGCTGAGGCAGCAAGATTGCCTGAGCCCGGAGGTTGAGGCTTCGATGAGCCAAGATCGTGTCCCTGCACTCCAGCCTGGGCAACAGAATGAGAAATTGACTAAAAAAAAAATTATATAACTTATATATAGATGGTCTTCTGTTTGAGATAAGAGTGTTGTTCAATCAAAGCTACATTATTGTTTCAGATCAAGAATACAATGGCGTTTGACATGATCTAGGAAATATAGAAAGAAGACATTGCTGGTTGTATTCCCCAGCAATCGTTTATTGTATTTTTTTCCCAGAAGATTCTGTATTAATCTGTTTGGGTTACATCCTGCACAATCTTGCTGAATCAGACAGAGCTAAGCTTATGAAACAAAAGCCAGTCCTAAATCAAATAAAAACATTATCACCACCCAGAAATGAGAGCCTAGAATTTTCTCAAGATGCATACTTCTTTCTTACTTTCATTATCCAGTGAGGAAAATTGCTCATTTTTCTCTCAGCTGATATATGTCACTTTTGCCCTAAATTTTTAGAGTGGCAATCTACTTTTTTAAGTTAGTAAGATGAAAGAATATTTGATAGCACTGTCATACTAGTGTGAGATACAATTCTCTGTGTTCTCAGACCCTTAAGGGTTCTTAAACTGCATAGGCTGAAGCTATGTGCATGTTTTCCTTGGTGCCCTATTTCCATATCAAATAGCCTTAATTTTTGGATTTTAGTAATGAAGGTATGAACCCATTCTGTCAGGCTTCTTATGCTATTTATTGTAGCCCTTCGTTAGCTTAGAATAGTATGAAAGGAAGTAATAAGCCAACTCTAAAGAAGGTCCAGATGAAAAGGATTATAATATGGTACAAAAATAATAGCATGCCGGGCCCAGCCGTGTGACTCATTTCTTTGGAGTATCCATTTTGACAGCTTTTTTGAATCACACATCAATCACAGTGCTGGTATTTTTGGCGGGGTGCTAGACTTTAGCCTAATGCTCATGATGGTAACTGCCAAAAGTGAACAAAGAGGAGAATTATAAATGAAACCTAACAGCATCACAGACATTTGTTTTTTTCTTGAGCAGAAACAAAATTAGGAGTTAGATGATATCTTTTTCATTGCCCCCAGAAAGTCACTGCTTATCCCAATGAAAATAAGACTCTGATTGGGTCATCCCCAGTCTTTGAATATTAGGAACTGTTCTTGTATTCATTTCCATTCAAGAGCTTTCCTTCCCAGACCTTCTCCCCTACTTCAGGAAAAATTCTTTTAGAGCTTTAGGTTTTTCTCATGTCTCAGTGGTTTTGGATCATTCTACTCTGTGCTGCATGTAGTCCTGGGAAGAAACTCCCATGAACTTCAAAAGAGAAGCAGATATACAGGGTGCATCTAGAAATGAAAATTTGACCCTCTGTCTCTCTCCTTTCTCTCTCTCTCTCTCTCTCACAGGCTTTCTTTCCTTCTATGCAAACAGTTCCTTGTCATCATCATAGTCTATCATGCTGTTAAGTGATCTGCAGCATCGCTCTATTATGTGCTGTAATTTCATGCAGAAATTTCCTGTTGTAGCATTTACTGCTGTAAGTACGTGTGTGCTCTGTGGCACGTGTACTTCACAACTGAGAAATAACTCTAATGAACATATGCTTAATGAAGTAGTCCCAAGGTTACAGAATAGTAGAATAAAATACCCATACCTAAGGAAATAAAATGTTATAGATAATAATATAGATATAATAATAAATATAATAATATATGTATTATAAATATATGGATATAATAATAAATAAAATAATATAAATAAAATGCTATAATCCAAGCTCTCCCCATCCTCATTTTCTTTTCTCCTCCTTCAGAGAAAAACTCCTCTTGGGTTGGTGTATGTCATTCCTCTGCATATTTGTCAAAAATAACGTATAGTTTCTGAATTTATAGAAATGGTATCACAATCTGTACTTTTGAATATGAGATGTAGTCATGTTGACACATATGGCTTCAGGTCACTTAACTTTTGAGTAATATTTATTGAATGTACCATAAATTGCAGTTGATTCTCATTATTTGTGAATTTGTTTATTTGATAAAAGCTTATTTGTAATCCCAAAATTAGTCATCTCAATGCTTTTATGGTCATTCATAGACCACAGAGTGATGAAAAATTTGGGTCATCTGATGTAGCATCATTACAAAGCCATTGAACCCTTTTGGAAGAAGAGGAAAACTTGTGTTCTGTCTGTCCTGGTTTATTTGCTCAAATGAAGGTTTCTTTACGTCTACAGGAGTAAAGAGTACTTTCACTGTGTGAACACTATATTTCTCAGAACAGCCTTATGGTATTTTAATAATTTACTTAGTGAGTAGTTGAGTGGGATTTGTACAAGGCACTGTGACGCCATAGCATGCATTCAACTACTCTGCTCTCCTCTCGGTGAACATAGTGAGGGTGGAGATCCTGGAGTAGATATATCCCTCAATAACAAGCTTGCAGGTTGTAAAACCCAAAGGATGACTTATAGAAATGGAATGTCACTATTGTGTTAATTTCTCATCAGAAAAGATAAATTGTAGCTAAAGCATAATAAAGGGAGTTCTGGAAGCCACAAACAGCATCATTGCTCTTCAGATGCCTCTTGCTTGTTCATAGTAAGGTGAATGGGACTTTTATGAGGTGCTCATAGTAAAACGAAGGAGAACAATTGCTTCCTCATTTTTTAGAATCAGTCACTTTTTTCCTATTAACAAATGATCTGTATGTTATCTTCTAAAAGTAAATACTCCTGGCCTACTCTGAAAGGATTAAGATTGTTTTTTTGAATAAGAAAAATCGACTGCAACTGGTGCTAAAATACACTTTACATTTATGATCCAGTATACCCAAGTTCCATAAATTCAAAGAAAATTCAAACTCCACAAATCAGTTCTTATCTTTACTATGAGAATGGTACTGCATTTTCCATACTATTCTTTTAAAATATGTTGATCTTACTTTAGATGGAAAAGATATACCACATGATAATTAAGTTCCAGAATTTGTTTGTAATACTGTTTGAAGCAACCTGATCAGATATCATTTAAACCCATAGCTCACAAAGCTCACCCTGAAGAAATTGTTACTCTTCAGATTTGTTTGAGACTATTGCTTAGGGCTTTCTGTCTTTTTTTTTTTTTTTTTCTTTGAGTTGGAGTCTCACTCTGTCCCCCAGACTGGAGTGCAGTGGCTGCTCCCGGCCACCACAGCCTCGACCTGCTGGGCTCCGGCGATCCTTCTGCCTCAGCCTTCCGAGTAGCTGGAATTACAGGCATGCGCTACCACGCCCAGCTGATTTTTTGATTTATTGTAGAGATGAGGTCTCACTGCCCAGGCGGGTCTCGAACCTGCGAGCTCAGGCAATCCACTCACCTCAGCCTCCCAAAGGCGCGGGATTACAGGCTGAGCCACCGAGCCCGGCTTGGGCTTGCTGTCTTACCAATATCTATTCCTTGAAGTTATGCTAAGATTGGAAACATTTTCTTTACAAAAATTTTTGACTGCTTAAAAGTGGAGAATTAAGACTTGAGAGAGTGGAGAATTAAGACCTGAGAGAGTATAGAGAAGAGGGCTAAACTTAACAGGCATGTTAATGTATCTGAGTCTGTGGTCTCATTCTTTTCCTTGAAAAACATTTATCTGAAAACTACTATACTTGTAAAGGAAGCCTTTTTATGTTTTGATTATTTTTAATGTATATCTCTTGAGGTTTCCATATGTAGTGAGAATCTGGATAATGATAGTAACAGGTTTTTACAAATTTTTGGTTGAAATTTTGATACCATCAGCTTAATTTTTACTCATTTGAATACTTCCTTTAGAATAAAAACGAAAGATCAAAAGCATAGGGCAGCTTTTGGGGGTCTGTTCTAAATTGTGGGTGATTTCTGGGGTTATCTTTTTGAGTTGTTTCAATATGCTTTTTACCTTGCTGGAAACTATAATTTGTCCTCATTTATTGTGTCTGTTTCTGCCTACATCCAAAATAGTGTTACAGCAGATGATATGATATTTTGTTCCTAGGAGCCTAAATTTTATGTGGTAGACCTCACAAAAAAGCACCATTCTCATAAAATCATTCCTCTTCCTGGTTTTATGTTCTAATTTACAGTTTAACTCTGAAGGCTCAAATGACTGAAACCCAGGGAGTTTAATTCCAACTGTGCCAGCCATGTCCTTAGGATCCCCTTCATTTTAACTTCACTCTCTGCAAACCAGATTAATGATCAATCTTAGCACCTTAGAGTATCGGTATAAGATAAATCTGCCAAAGTACTTTGGCAGAGGGAAATGTTTTATATGTAATAATGTATAATGAGGTATTACACTCAATTTCAGTCTTGTTACTGTAAAGTTATCACATAGAATGTAACAGGTTACACTCAATGTCAATGCTTAACATATTTATAAGTAATTCTTTCCACTAGCACAAATAAATATTCTCATTATAGAATTTTAGAAAATTCAGTTTAGGGACAGGAGATATGAACATTTCTAATTATACTAAGAGATAAGCACTTTTAATATTTTGGTAGGTATTCTTCCAGTTTTGTTTGCAGTTTATTCTGACTTTGTTTTGCTGTGTGCATCCATATCAGGAACATATTTTCATTAATTAGGGTTTTCGAGTGCTTGCAAAGTGTTATTTTGATGAACATTTCACCATTTAACTAGTTCCTTTTTTTGACTCTCAGGATGCTTGCTTGCTGGTCCTTGTATCTGAGTCTTGACACACATTCTAAATCATTTCCTTAGGATGATGTTGAATACAGTGTAAAGAGATGGATCAGAGTTGTGAAAATAATAAAATGGGCCTTAGGAGAATTAGATTTGAGTTTTAACTTTGCCATTAATTGTTACTGTAACTTTTGGCTCACTTTCTTTCCTGGGCTTCATTTTCCTTCTTGATAACAGAGGTAAAATGGACTAGCCCCTACAGGACATTTAATTCTGACTGTAACCACTTGGGATATTTACATACAGGGAAACTAGGACTGAAAGGACTCTAGTGTCTCTTCTTCTAGTAAACTCTGTGCAGAAGACACTCTGTGGTGCTGTAGTGTCATAGTTATAATCATCAATACTCACTAATTATTGGTTAGTATTGTCTGAAGCTGAGTCTATTCTGACTTTGTGAAACCCCTTTATTTACACAGTCCTACTCAGTAACTTATTGACTTTAACTTTGTTTTCTTTAAAAGTCAGTCCCATCAAGCTGATGAATGGATACACCAAATGTAGTATGTTCATACAATGGAATATTTGGTGATAGAATGGAATTAAGTACTGATATTTGCTACAGTAAGAATGTACCTGGAAAACATTACATTAACTCAATCCTGTCACAAAAGACCATGTATTATATGATTTCATTTATATGAAATGTCTGTAATAGGCAAATCTATAGAGACAAAGTAGATGAGTGACTTGTGGGGATTAGAGTGGGTGAGGAGTACAGGGTTTCTGTTTTAGTGATGAAAATGCTCTAAAATTGATGGTGATAGTTGCACAAATCTGAATGTACTAAAAACTATTGCTGTGAGCATGCCACTGCACTCCAGCCTGGGCAACAGAGTGAGACTCCAACTCAAAAAAAAGAAAAGAAAAGAAAAACCATTGAATTATATGCTTTAAATGGTGAATCATATGGTATGTGAACAATATCTCAAAAAGTTTTTACCAGAAAAGCAAAAAATGTCAGATTCTTTTTTTTTTAAAACATATTTTTTATTTTAAAATTGTGGGGTACAGTTAAGGGTTATGTATACAAATATGCATCGTTCAGGCACCCTTGTTGATAAGGGGTATCTCCCCGTCCCCAGACAGATATTGACTACCATTAATCCCACCTCTCTTCCCCTCCCTATTCCCCCATATTTTCCCGCCATTGTCAATCCTTTTCTTATAGTATTATGATAGATGTTCAAGGTCCACTATATGAGTGAGAACATGTGATACTCAGATCTTTGTTTCTGTGAGAGATCACTCAGTATTATAGACTCTAGTTCCTTCCAGGTTGCTGCCAAATTCATGATTTTGTTCTTTTTTATGGCTGCCTAGTATTCCATCATGTATATGTACCACACTTTTTTAATCCAGTCCTCTTTTGATGGACAGCATGGTTGGTTTCAGGTTTTTGCTATTGTGAACAATGCTGCGATAAACATATGTGTGAAGGTATCTTTTTTATAGAGTGATTTGAGTTCTTCAGGGTATATTCCCAGTAGGGGGATTGTGGGGTCATATGGGAGGTTGATATTTAGAGCTTTTAGGAATCGCCACACTGCTTTCCACAGAGGTTGCACTAGTTTACACTCCCAGCAGCAGTGTAGCAGTGTTCCCTTTTCACCACGTCCTCTCCAGCATCTGTTATTTTTTTAGTTATTGATAATTGCCATTCTGACTGGAGTTAGGTGGTATCTCAGTGTAGTTTTAATTTGCATCTCCTTGATGATAAGTGAGGTTGAACATTTCTTCTTGTGTCTGCTGACCACTTCTTTTGAGAAGTGTCTGTTCATATCTTTTGCTCACTTTATAATGGGGTTGTTTGTTTTTTTCTTTTCAGCATGTTTGAGTTCCTTGTAGATCCAAGATGTTAGGCCTTTGTCAGACCTGGAGTTGGCAAATACTTTTTCCCAGTCTGTGGGCTGTCTCCCTGCTCACTTGATGGTTTCTTTGGCTTTGCAGAAGCTTGTCAGTTTAATGAGGTCCCACTTGTCTATCTTATCTCTTATGGCCCGTGTGTTTTGGATTTTATTCAGGAATTGGATGGCAGTTCCAGTTTCCATAAGGGTGTGTCCTGCATTTTCTTCTTCTTTTTTTTTTATCAGTATTTTTATTTTGATATTGTGGGGTACAGTTAAGGGTTAGGTATACAAATATGCTTCATTCGTGTCCTGCATTTTCTAAGTTTCTTATGGTTTGAGGTTTTACATTTAGGTCTCTGATCCAAAATGTCAGATTCTAAAAACCTTTTGTTTTAGGTTTCTAGATGTTTGAATTATAGCTAAATGGAAATTATTATATGAAAAACCATATGTGTTGTTACTTTCCTTTCCTGAAAATCTTAGTTTGAATCGCAATATGAGAGGATGACTGAACTATTAGGCTCTTCTATTCCCTTTTGGAGTTCCTTTGGGGGCTTTTACTAAGATACTTGCTAATTGCAGCAGTTTATGATGTGTCTCTCTTGTTTCTGAAGTGCTTTATTGAAAAATCATTCTCGATGCTTTTGAAAAGTCAGTATTTTGATAGCTTCAGTGATGGGCTGAGTTTTTTATTTGGTGTCAGGTACCTGCTACACAATACTGTACATTAATTTATTTTGCAATAGCAGACCCCAAATAGCTTGGAATTAATACTTTATTTCTGTTGTTCTTGCTGTTGTTTATGCTGGCTTTAATGACATTGGATTTGTTTTATTTGCCTGAATCTTTTTATGAGTTACTTATGAGATAGTTATCTGAGGAACTTCAGATACTACTCCTCTACTGGGACATATCTTCCTTTTAGGTGTATTAATCACAGAGAAATGAGTTCAGCCTGGGAAAGCGGAAGTAGGGGTAAAAGAAGCAGAATTGAATCTCTTGGAAATTCAAATCACATTTAGTCATTTTTTATGAAAATTTCACATCCTGTAAGAATTTCTACTAGATCCATAGACATTAGTGTTAAAATTCAGTAAGCAGATTTTGTTTTATTTATTTATTTATATTTAAAATTTTATTTTATTATGGTACAAGTGAAAATTAACTACATAAATAGGTGGCATGCAGGTGACATTTGGACTTCTAACTGGCCACCACTCCACCTGGTAGTGGATCAAGTACCTCTTAGATTTTGTTTGATTTTGTTTATAGAGGCTTATAGGATATGCATGGAGTAATTAAGCAGTACCTTACCTACGGGCTGAATGAAAGAAAATGCTGGCAGTTTTGGTTGTCTTTCTTGCCTTTGAACATTGCCGTGATATTAGCCAGAGAGCCAGGCTCTTAAACTAAAACATTAGTAAGCCATAAAACGTATCTTGAGACAATCTAATGCAGCAAGAGCAAATTAGGCAGTATTTCTGAAGCAATTCCATAACTAGTATTTCCAATAAATTAATTTATTTAGATATGCTTTAGGTACTTTTCCTGGCAAGTTGGTAAACTGTGCAACAAGAGACTAATTCAGATCTTGGAATTAGCTTGTGATTTTGATCTTACATAAATAGGTTTCCTCAATATTTTTGCTTAGTATCTGAAATAAATTCAGCTGTATTCTAGAAAGTTTTAAACTGGACTATTTTCTATGTTGGAACAGAGAGTTCAAAATTGTCTTACATGATGAGTGAAATTTGTTAGTAAACAGGTTCTTGGTAGATTGAGGGGTCTTATCCTCTCATATAGAACATGCCTCCTGCAAGTCCTAGATAATATCTGTTAAGTTGAGGATTCAGAAAATTGATATATAAGATGAAATAAATTTCTTTTTGATGACTTTTCAATCCACATGTAGTATTGCACACCTGCTTTGTGCTTAGCACATGCTATTTAATTATCTCTTCACTGATGGTTTATTGGGTGACCATGATGTGCCGGACACTAGATTAGAGTATACAGAGATGAAAACACAATGTATATAGTTGATGTCGTAATAGAAATATGTATTAAATGGGATTTCACAGGTGGTATATGCTCTTTAGGGGCAGAGACTGACAAGGAATTAGAAAAGAAACTGAAGAAGAGTGATTTTTGGAGATTGGAATATGAATGTAATGGCTTAGACTTGGAGAAAGGTGGGAAGTAGTTTTGGGAGAAGTCATTCTAGGGAAAGCTACAGTGCTATGGTATGTTTTGAGGGACTGCGTTTAGTTGGTATGACTAGAAGAACATAGAATCTCTGTGGAAATTACATGAGAAAGGTGATCAAACTTATGTTTTAGAAATGTTGTCTGGGAGCAGTCTTAGGATGTCTTAGATTGAATAGAGCCAGAATGCACAATCCAAATCTGTTGCCATACTCAGGCAGTCAGCCACTATGGAGATAGGCAAGATAAGTGTTTGGAAGAATTAAGACAGGGAGATCTGAGAGTTGGTGCCTAGAAAGAAAGGGTAGGGCTTGGATTCAAATTGGTTCTGGCTTGGATCTGGTACTCCTTTGAGACTCTTATGAAAGCCATGACCTAGAAATATATATACATGTTAAAATTAGCATGCAGTTTCAGAAACCCATTCAGAGTCTATTAGAGGTCATGAATTCCAAGCTTAGAATACTTGGTCTGTAGAATGATGGAGAGAAAAGAGTCAGTAATTGTTTACTAGAGCCTGGGGATTTGGAAGATTACTGGTACAGTCAACATACTAGGCCATTTGCATCATAGAAGACAAGGTGAATTCAATTTTTGATGTATTGAGTTTTTCTCAAAAGAATAAAAACAGTGCATTTGCCACTAAGTGTTTATCGAACACCTACTCTGTGTTAGAGATTGCCTGATGCTGGATTAAGCATAATAACATGTCTAGGTATATAATGATAAATATTAATCATGGTAGAGCTACTGCTGCAAATACCATGTGCCTTGATTTAAAATGTTCCTAGCAACGGTTTTACTTTGCTTGTTTAGTGTAGGAGGCTACTCTCTTATTGTGTATTGTCAGTCTCAAGGCATTTAGTAGGCATTTGTATTCTTAATCTTTTTTTTTTTTTTTTGAGCTGGAGTCTCACTCTGCCGCCCAGGCTGGAGTGCAATGGCATGCTCACTGTTACTACAGCCTCGACCTGCTGGGCTCAGGTGATCCTTCTGCCTCAGCCTTCCAAGTAACTGGAACTACAGGCATGTGCCACCATGCTTGGCTAATTTTTTGATTTATTGTGGAGATGAGGTCTCACCAAGTTGCCCGGGCTGGTCTCAAACCCATGGGCTCAGGCAATCAATCCTCTCACCTCGGCCTCCTAAAGTGCTGGGATTGTAGGCGTGAGCCACTGCGCCTGGCCTGTATTCTTAATCTTTACATGAAAAATGTGAGTAATTGCTGGAGACTATTTAGAATAAAGCTGAAAAAAATGTACGAACACATTTAAGAGGGTCTTACTTTTTTACATTTAATGTTTTTGCACTGATACTTTTGTACCATATTTTAGTTGACCAAATCCTAAGCAATAATTTCTGCATTGTAGGAGTCACTTAGAGAAGTTCTTGGTTCCCCAAGAACACTGGTAATTTAAAAAACAGGTTTGAAAGGGATTGTGCAATCAGAGTCTGTCTTCCAAGTGCGTGAGGTCATCTTGTCTTGCTTCTTCTCTAAGGTTAAAACCATACCTCAGGGCTTCAGGAAGCTGACTATGCACCTGGTTCAAAGAGATTTTTGTATGTTAATATTTTTCTCTGTGTTTGTGATTTTCATTGTTAAACTCATTGTTGAGGATTTACTGTCTTTGAGCAAGCTTCCTCAATAATATCAGCCAAGCAGGTAACCCTGTTCAACTAAATTGACAGCCAAAATGAGCTGTCATACCACTCTGTGGTCTTGCTCCTTGCAAAGTGTGGTTCTAGGAGTAATAGCATTGGCATTAGCTAGGAACTTGTCAGAAATGCAGATTCTCAGTTCCTGTGCTTTACCTACTGAATCAGTCTGCATATTAAGATCTCATATGTATGTAAAAGTCTGAGACTTAGTGGACTAGTTTACTTACTGTATAGGAATGTAGGCTCTCAGAGTCCTTTTGCTGAAGTTCAAGCCTTTTTCCATTTATTTTATACTCAGAGGTGGTGAGGAACATCTGGTCACCATCTTCCATATAGTATACTTTTTCATGGAATTAAAGATAATGACTTAGGTGCCTCTTAGCCTTTCCTTTTCAAGCTTAATAATTGAGGTTTCTGTGATCTCTTTCCTTGTAGAGAAGGTGATCTTTTGGCCTTTCTTCCTATAATGCTTCTTGTCTCTATGTTTGTCAGATGGTTTTTTAAAAATACAATTGCTGAAATGGGCAAAATACCTTTATCAAGGTCTGGTTGCTACTAAGTAAGCAAACTTCTGACCCATGTATTTAATATTCTTACTTTTAAGATTTAGGGACATTTAGCTATATTTTTTGTTTTATTTTGAAAGGTTATTTTTTAAGCAGTAAAAATAACAATACTTTCTTGAGGGAACTTCTAACCCCCCAAATGCTAACTGTATTCTCTTTTTTTCTGAAGATAGGAACAAGTTGATCAGTGATCTCTGGAATTTTAGGGGGTTGGTACTTAAGGCTTATTTTAAAATAGAAAAAAAAGGATGGAAAGAGGGAAAGAAAGTAAAGAAGGAGGGAAAGGAGGAGGGAGCAGAGGGAACCAGATTAATAATCCAAAGCAGAAGAACTATTGAAAGTTAGTCAAGCTGGGCTCGGTGGCTCAGCCTGTAATCCCGCACCTTTGGGAGGCTGAGGTGAGTGGATTGCCTGAGTCTGTGGGTTCGAGACCTGCCTGGGCAGTGTAACCTCATCTCTACAATAAATCAAAAATTCAGCCGGGCATGGCAGCACATGACTGTAATTCTGGCTACTTGGAAGGCTGAGGTGGAAGGATCGCCAGAGCCCAGCAGGTCGAGGCTGTGGTGGCTAGGAGCAGCCGCTGTACTCCAGTCTGGGCGACAGAGTGAGACTCCAACTCAAAAAAAAAAAAGTTAAGTGGGAAGTTAGAAGTATACTTTTGGTAGTTGCTTTATGAATTTTCTCGTTTTTGGATGTGAAGGAGAATTCCTTAAAGAATTAACATCTTTTTCTCCTGAATTTTTGAATGTCATAGCTTTATCCACCTCTCGGTTATGTAAAAATTTTAATTTTGGTGAATAAATAAAAGCTATACAATTACATCTACTATTGGTTTTGTGGGGTTTTTTGTTTGTTTGTTTTTGTTTTTGAGACATCAGGGTTATATCTAAGTCTTCTCCTTTTCTGTGTGTTTTGTCTGGACATTTTTTAATTGAGTGCAAGTTGTATGTCTAAATGAGATGCTTCTTCATTTTTTGCAGTGAAGTATCCACCTGAGAAAGGAACAGTATTCTAGGTAGTATCTTTTAAAGTGATTCTTTAAATCATACTCCCCCCTTTTTTAAAGGAAAAATTTCTATTTGTTTAGTTTCAAAACATTAAAAGAGTTAGGGCAACATTAGCATATTTAACATTTGCTGGATCTTATCACAGGGAGAGGAGACAATAGTGGTTAATTCATTGGCTTCCTTTCACATTTACATGAGGTGGTAGTGTCAGCATTACTTTACTGGGTTATAATTTAATGAACCTGCTAGGTTTCTCTATCTTAAGTCCAGATTAGTACTTATAAGTCATGTGGCTGATTGGCAAATAAGACTTGAGCAAGTACTTGCTATGCAGTTAAATTACAGTCTATTGAACTTAAATATGGCTTTCATTGTATGTAATGTCTATTTGCCTGATGTCTTGCCTTTGATATTTCATTTTATTGATTTTTTTTCCCCCCTTTTAGTCCTCAAAATTTATGACTCTAGTAAGGCTAATAGGTGAATGAAGAAGGTAGAGGTTCATTTGTGTAAACACTGTAAGCTGATTGTTTAGGTCACTAACACATACAAGTTAGCCTCCATGACTGGACATGTATGTAGTTAACATTAAAGCATTTCTCTCTTTTCCAAAGCAGGCACATAGGGTCTGAGTTAATGTGAAAGTATGTAAGGATGTGGCAATTTGAACCTCAGTGTTGTTCTTACTGTTCTGTGTTCCTCAAAAAACAGTCATTGCCGTATTTTCATTTATTTATTTTTAATATGAGGAAGAAGCTTATTTTCTAGGGATATTATAAAATCAATAAGAAGTACATCAGGATGATATTTATATTGAATGATGGACTATTGTTTGGTTATATGCATATCCTTGAGTCATTTTAAGGGTTGTGTTTGCTTCTTCTTTGCTGTATATATATATATATATATACATTTATATATATATATATGTATATATATATATATATATATACATATATATATATTTGTTTGTTTGGTTTTTTTTTTGAGTTGGAGTCTCACTCTGTCACCCAGACTGGAGTGCAGTGGCCGCTCCCGGCCACCACAGCCTCGACCTGCGGGCTCCGGCGATCCTTCCTCCTCAGCCTTCCAAGTAGCCGGAATTACAGGCATGTGCTACCACGCCCGGCTGATTTTTTGATTTATTGTAGAGATGAGGTCTCGCTGCCCAGGCGGGTCTTGAACCCGCGGGCTCAGGCAATCCACTCACCTCAGCCTCCCAAAGACCCGGAATTACAGGCTGAGCCACTGAGCCCGGCTCTTTGCTGTATATTATGTGTGGGGAACAGAGTATGAAGCCTACAGGGAGGAAGGGTGAATGGAGAAGGATTAGAAGCATAAAAATTTGGCTTGTTTTAACAAGGAAAAGTTTTGGTGATAGGAGATTATTTGTGAACACATAGTTATGACCTCATATCCTTGTCTTGGTTCAGGCTGCAAATAACTAATTACCACAGATGAGTGACTTAAACAACAACTTTTATTTCTCATGATTCTGGTGGTTAGAAGTTCAAGACAGGGTGTTACCCAGTATGGGTGGGTTCTGGTGACGGCTCTTCTGGGTTGCAAACTGCTGACTTCTTGTAGTCTCACATGACAGAAAGAGGACTAGAGAACTCTTTGAGATCCCTTTTATAAGGGCACTAATCCCATTCATGAGGGCTCTATTCTCATGACCTCATTTCTTCCCAAAGGTTCCACATTTTAATAACTTCACATTGGGGGTTAGAATTTTAACAAATGAATTTGAGGGGAAAGGATACAAATTCAGTTTATTATATCCCTTTAAATTATACAAGCTTTTGCTAGCATTAGGATAGACTGTATTGATATACAGGTGGGGAGATTTACTTCAAAGGTGTTTTATTGACTTGGTTTGCTGCTGTTGGCTGTTAATGGGAAGCCCTCATGCCTTTCCATAAAGATATGTCCATAGACTGCCTGCAGTGTTAACACGACATGGCAGCTGGATTTCCCCCGATTGAGCAATCTGAGAGACAGAAAGATGGAAACTGCTGTGGTTTTTATCTCTTAGTTTAGAAAATTCTGTGCCATCACTTTGCAATATTCTGTTGGTAACACAAGTCAGCCTTATTAATCACAGGAGGTCACTACACAAGGGCACAAATACCAATAGGCTAGGATCATTGGGGGCTGTCTTGGAGGCTGGCTACCACAAAGGACACCTAATTGGCTTTTTACCTTAGATGCTTTTCTCCCTCTCATGTTAAGTCGGTGCTATGGTTTGAATATTTGTCCACTCCAAGACTTATGTTGAAATTTAATCTCCAGTTTGACAGTATTGATTTGCATGTGCTGAACCATCCTTGCATCCTTGAGATAAATCCCACCTGATCATGATGTATTATCTTTTGAATGTGCTGTTGGATTCAATTTGCTGGTATTTTGTTGAGGATTTTTGCATCTATGTTCATCAGGGATATTGGCCTGTAGTTTTCTTTTTGTATGTGTTCTTTTCCAATGTGGCAATATTGAGAGGTGGAGCCTTTAAGAAGTGATTGTGTCCCAAGGGCTCTGCGTTCATAAATGGATTAATCCATTCATGGGTTAATATGTTATCATGAAAATGTGACTGGTGGGTCTATAAGAAGAAAAAGATGCTGCTAGCATGCTTAGCTTTCTTGCCATGTGATGCTTTGTATTGCCAGCAATAAGGCCCTCACTAGATGTGGCCCTTCTACCTTGGGCTTAGCCTCCCTAACTGTAAGAAATATAAATTACCCCATTCCAGGTATTATGTTATAAGTAACAGAAAACAGACTAAGGTGCAGATAATATTAATTCACAAATTCTTTAAGCTCACATTTGAGGTATAGTATATGGGAGTCAAGAGCTTCAATTCACTGAGGAGAAACCATACATACCTTAGGGTAAGGACTTTCCTGTTGCTAATAAAAGTAGTTTAATTAATGCAAATGCAAGTACTAATTGACATGTATTATTAACCTGTTACCTTTGTTGAGCATTAAGAGTACTCTGTAGGGAGATGAGCTATAGTTAGAGGTCCATCAAAGGAAAGTCTAATTTAGTATTTGTGTCAGATTTATTGTTCATAATGTGCTCATTATATGAAATGCTCTTTTGGAAATGTGGTCAGTTAGTTGTCTACCTTTAGATAGTTGACATAAACTGCACGGTATCTGTCATGGGTTGATAGTTATTTTCTATACAGTTAATTGGAGCTTTTAGTTTATTTTTAGATTTCTAGTTTGGCATAGGATCCTAAGGAAGAAAGTTCATTACTACATCAGACAAAAGACACACATTGGTAATGAGTCTCATCTTACCCCATTTATTCTTGGGATGTTTTCTATATGTTAGTGGAGAGTTTTTACTGCATTGTGCTCACCAGCCTTAATAAAGGCTTTGTACTCCTCCTTTGTGCTTTAACCTTGGCAAGGTTTGTATGGCTGACCTTGCACTTTTGAGAACTTCTCTGAGTTTTCTCTGGGCTGCCTGAACGCTGGTCATTTAATACCAATTAAAAGCAAGGGCTGTGCCTTTCAATGGATTGTTATTAATTACAGTCCATGTTCTAGTAATCTGAGACAGAGCAGCTTCCTCTAGTTTCATTGAAGACTATTTTAATTCTCTCTTTTTTGGTTGCCTGATAAAAATGAAGCACGTGCTCATTTGAGGATAGTTAGATAGGGTTTTCTGACTTCAAGGAGTGGTGTCCTGGAATTGGAAGCTTTGAGTCTGTTCTTACCTTATTGTGAGTGTCTTTGGGTTAGGCTGGGCATATAAAGAAACATGACCCTGGACCTGTGTTAGGGATTAGGGTTCTAGTTCCAGTCTTAACATTCACAGGTTGTGTAACTTAGAACAAATCATTTCATATCTCTCTCTGTACCAGTTTACTTATCCATAAAGTCAAGGGTTTAAACAAAGTTATCCTGACTGCCCCTTCTGCCTCTAAGATTCTGCTAAAAATTGGCTATTGTCATTATGAGTGATATGAGACATTAAGAGACTAATCAGGACTAATTCTTTAAAGTGAGGTTTTGAGAATCAGTTTTTTTTAAAAAGTTCTTTGGGCAGTTAGTGGGAGAAGTCTTGTCCCTGATGACTGGTATAGTCAGTGAGAGATTTTCTCCATGAACAGTTTGGGAGAATTTTCATTTGTGCTAGAATGTGTACAGAAGAGTAGAATCGGGTTGGTGTATCTGAAGCACTTTAGTTCAATGAGATTTTGAACTAAAGATACAGAGTATAGGGATACCAATCCTAGGGAGATTGGTGTTAGGATCTCCTGTGGATACCAAAATTAATTTATGCTCAAGTCCCTGATATACAATGGCATAGTACAAATGGGGGACCCAAAAAGTGCTGAAATTTATTTATAAATAATTGTGTATTTATTCTTACATGTTTAAACTTCAGTCACCTTCATAGTACTCTCTGATGCAATGCACCTATTAAGATGCTTTTTCCACTGCTCAAAACAGTTTTTGAACTTATCAGTGTTGATGCCATTTAGTGCGTCTGCCTTTTTCTTTTTTTTTTTTTTTTGGCTCACCTCTTCTACAACGTTTCCCATTGAGGACTTTTTTGATCAGGGAAACAAAAGTCACCTGGGGTGAGATTGAGTTAGTAGGGAGGGTGGGGCATGGGGATCATGCTGGTTTTGGTCATAAACTGCTGAATATCCAGTGGGGTGTGGGCAGGTGCCTTCATCAATCACCCATCACGAAATGAGCAAATACGTTAAAATAGTCTTCCAAAAAAAAAAAAAAATTTACTGAAGCTAAACACATCCCCTCACAACAATGCTAGCTGGCACACTGATGCCGATGAGTTCCTAGATCACTTACTTAGTAGGGGAAGCCTGTACTACAAGGGACCCATACTTAAAAGCATAATTTTGGTGTTTTGGGGGGTTCCCCCTCATATTTGCATGTAATTCATGCATATTCTCCTGTCTACTACCTAATACGATGCCTATACATCACTTAATTCTTACAGATTCAACATAGTGCTTGTCACATAGCAAATTCAAGTTTGGTCTTTGAAACTTTGTAGAATTTTTTTTCTCAAGTATATATTTTTTAATGGTCGTTGGTTGAATCCATGGATGCAGATCCCATGGACACAGAACCCACAGATACAAAGTGTCAATTGTACTTTAATTTTCAGAAATCTGGGATATAAGAGTTCAAACCAATTCATGAAGCATAATTTTTTTTTTTTTGCACTAAAACTCAGAACTTGGTTAGTTGAATGTTTTCTCTGTTTGAGATGTCTAGGAGATGTTCTTTGCATACAAAATAATGGAATTTACTAGATATTATTATTGGTTATGAAGGCAGTGCTAAAGAATATTTGAAACTATAGTTGATCTAGATAATTTTGTGCATATAGAAGCTTTGCTTCCAAAGATACTTTTCCCCTTCAGTCTGTTGTTAAAGGTAGAAAACATCTCAGTTATGTATGTAATAGTCATTAAATGAGTGTTTTCAAATGAGTAAAGAGACTTAGTAACTGGTTTAGAATGAAAAGAGATAGGCTGCAGAAGGAATTCTTTATCCTAAATTCTGAAGACTAATTGGGGGACTAAGTTCATTTTGGGGCTTGAGTAGTATGTTCTCAATTACTACAAGGGAGATGAACTATCCTGCTTGGCATATGACTAAGAGTGGTGGTCATTAGGGCTGGGTAATATTTTTGTTACAAATGTGTGGAAAGATATAGTTTATTGTGGTCTTCAGCATGTAGATGTTCTTGATTAGATCATACTTTGACAATTTCAGAAAAATTAGTCCTAGTTTGTGTCAGTTGTGAATATGTGTTTGAAAGGCAATATTGTATCAATAGATTATTTCAGTCAAGATATTTGAAAAAGAGGTAGATAGATATGCATATCTAATGGAAAATGAGATAGGCAATGGAAAAGTCTTAGTCTTAATGGCTTTTTGAAAAACATCCCGAGTTACACCTGATAAACTAGAGAGAGATCATCAGGGAGGGACTATGAGAACATGCTTTAAAAATGATTTTCTTTGGGAACCCCATCACCACCATTTGGTGAAACTTTCTTTATTTCCCTTACAGTATGCATTTAGATAAGGCCAATTGGCTGCCAGATCATCTTTTAATGGGTTTCTAATCCCACATGTAGATTACTTTTCCTTTGGCCATACAACCATGCTCTACTCTGCTCTCCCTTATATCAGAGGGCCCTTTGGCTCTCACTTTCGGATGAGTTCAGTGAGTGGAAATCAGAGCAGGAGTGAATTGGTGGTATATGTTTTGTCCCTGCTCACTGCTAGGATCTCCTGCCTTTAGACCAAAGTGGTCACTGCTTTTCACTCTTTGCTATTGAATTGGAACTATGATTTTTCATTGGTGGATATGAGATGATATTACAGCTTTTCACATACATATATATTTAAATTTTTTACATTTATTGTTTCTTCACTGAGTTAGGTAGATCCTTAGAGGACCAAGTTTTATTTCCAGTGCCCAAGAATAGTACTAAGTCTTGTCAGAGAACATTTTTGTGGAGGGAGAATATTGAGATTATGAGTTTGTAGTCAGAGAAGCAGTATCCTTTGGAGCACTGATCATATGTTGGAAGCCAGACCATTCAAATTCTGTCCACCTTTCCCTGCTGATCAACTTCTCTACTGGCAGTAACTCCCCAGAGTCTGAAGGAATGGTGGAGGTGTGGAGTCAGACCCTGTTAACCCTAAGTGTTCAGGCCTGAAGAAGGTGGTTATGAGGGTTAAGTTATGTAAGATGGTTTGTGTGCTTAGATAGGACTTGACATATAGCAAGTACTGCTTGATGACGCTATGTCTAATCTATTCATATCTAGGGCAAAAAATGATTGCTAGGAATATGAAGTTTAATTCAGACAGAAAGTAGGTCTTTCTGTGTCTCTTTTTTGTAATTTATTTTGTGGATCATCGAAAAATCACATGTATAATTATGACTTAATTTCCTTGTCTACAAATAGGAGATGATCTTGACCTTGGCTTTTGTGTTTTAAGGTTTCAATGAGAAACAATTTTTGAAAATTTAAAGACCAGGCATGGTGGCTGATGCTTGTAATCCCAGTGCTTTGGGAGACAGAGGCAGGAGAATTGCTTAAGTACATGTGTTCTAGATCGGCCTAGGCAACACAGCAAGACTTTGTCTCTACAAAAATAACAAAATTTGTTATTTTTTAATAGCAAATAATAAAAAATTAGCTGGATGTGGTGGCATGCGCCCAGCTACTCAGAAGGCTGAGGCAGAAGGATTGCCTGAGCCCAGGAGACTGATGCTGCTGTGAGCCTTGATCGTGCCATTGCACCCCTGTAGGGGCAACAGAGATCTTGACTACAAAAATAAAAAATAAAAAATAAAATCTACAATTAAGTGATTTGTAGTAAATTCTCAAGAATATACCACATTTTGTTTTTCCACTTGTCAGTTGGTGGACATTAAGTTGTTTCTACTTTTTGACCATTATGAATAATGCTGCTGTGTGCATTCTTGTACAGGTTATTATGTGGACATATGCTTTCTTAGGAGCTGCTCTTGCTTTGCTTCTAACTGAGACTTCCAGGGCTGGGATCCTTTGAACACTGTGTGTACCTCTGATACTGTCAGAGGAGAGGATTCCTCTGAAGTCAGAAAGATCCTCCCTTGGGAATTCTGCAAGGGGTCAGATGGCCTTGTGGGAGCTGAGGAAGAAACTTTGAACCAGGGATGTCTGAGGAATGTGAGAGTTCAGGCACAGCTGTGCAATGTGACCTTGGGCGATCAACCTGCCAGCCGCCTTATCTGCAGGGAAAGAGTGATGTTACTACTGAAAATTGTGACCTCCTCCAGACACTGGTGAGGATTAATTAATAAATGTTGGCTGTGCTAAGCTTTTCCTTTGGCTGTTCTCTATCTCAGAGGCAGCCCTGCTTTAGGACTGAAGGTAGTAAGTTCTATAAGCAAAAACTGGAGAAATCCAACTTATCATTGCTTTTTTGGGGAATAGGGATTATCTTGTGCATGGTTAGGACGTCAATTAATTTCCAGCATTCTAGGTGGAGATTACGAGATGTTGGACATTTTGAGGGCATGTGATCAAGCAATTTAATGAGTTTGGGCAGAGTATAGACTGAGACCTTGAGAAGGGTTCCCAGAGGAGACAGTATGGTGGTGTAGAAATAACTGGCTTTCTAGGGCTGCATGGATCTAGGCTAAAATCTTGGTTTTGCCACTCTCTCTAGAGTTACTGTATAGGAAATAGTGTTGGCTACTTGTCAGAATTGTGGTAGGGATAAATATGACAGCAGTTGTAAAGAACCTGTCACAGTGGCTAGCGTATTACAGATTATTTGGGATTATTAGTTAATTTCCTTTTCTTCTGGTCCATTGCTGCACTTCTAGGCAAACTGCCATCATGGAGAGAGATTGGGATGGAGGGCCAGCCTACCTTGTAACTGTTGGTATTTATTTGATCTTGGACAAGACTCTCTTTCCCTTCACCAGATTTTAAAGGTCTGTGTTAATTTTACAGTTCTTAGATAAGCATCTCATCTTATTATTTGACTTGCAGGGGCCAAATTATCTTCTTTTAAAGAATTTTTATTGAAAGTTAATGCATTCTTTTTCATCCTCTATAGATGTCTTGTTCATTATCTTAGCCACTAGCCACTTTTGGCCAATTAAATGTAAATGAATTAAATGTAAATAACATTAAAAATTCAGTTTTTCAGTTCTATTGCCATATTCAAGTACACAAGAGCTTTATGTGACTAGTAGCTACCATATTGGACAGTATACAGATTAGGACACTTCTGTCATCACAGAAAGTTCTATTGCATAGTATGCTCTATGGCATAAGACTCTAACAAGTGGGAACTTCAGTTGAAACTCATTCTTGCATTTGTTTGTAGAAATAAATCTTGGCTAGAACTCTGTCATCCCTTCACTTGGGATTGCTAAAATAATTGATACCTGTAGTAATGACCCATAATAGTATCTTTGAGACTCTTGTTTCTCAAATTTTCTTAAAGTTTTAAACTTAAAGGTACAAGATAAATTCAGTCAGTCCCACCAGTTCTCTAGACCTCTGCCGAGTCATAGGGATTGTCTTGGTTTGTGGTAAAAGTTTATATGCAAGCATCTTTTCAAGTGGGACCATTTAGAAAGAATATGTTTGAATTGAGTTTGCTCTAAGTAATGTTTAACACTTTAATATTCTTTTCTGTTTATGGGAAACATCTAAACTAACAGCACTTATACTTTATTTCTAGAATGCCAGTGTTTTTCTTAGCTCTGGAAGGACTTATATCTAGATCCTAATGCAGACTTATAACTCTGTTTGGGTGGTTCCACTTCAGTATAAGTGACTAAACATTTGTAATATGTATTTGACTTCATGTTTAACTTACTTCTCTTTCTGTGTGTTTTGTATTCAGAGCACTGAGTTAGCATTTAGAAATCTAATATTTATTCTCTTTCATTCACCCCAAGTCCCCTTCTTGTTTTATTTTTTAATTAGCATAGTCTATGTGAGTTCCAAGATGCAAAAAGAATCACAGTCTGGTTTTTACTCAGGAAGGGCTCATGTGTGAAGTAGTCCATGGCCTGTCACCTTATTGGTTTGTTGGTGGATTTAAAGGAAGGTTAAGTGTGAAATGCTGTGCAGACAGCTCACTGTTATACAAACATCATATGCATTATTTACATCCTTTTAAATGAGATAGGTGAAAGTGTGAGCTTTGATTTTCATGGGATGAGTTTTCTGGATGATGAGTTTTCCAGGAGTGAGAAGAGATGTGACTTGAAGCAGGTGAGTAGGAGAACGTATTCCAGGTGTTAAGAGGAAAGGACTGAAGGGAGCAACTACCAAAAAAAGAGAGAAAGAGAAAAAAAAAAAAAAAGGCAGCAAAGGGGTGGAAACCAGCTGTTTGTCCTTCTGCTGTCTGTGTGTTTTTCTAATACTCTGACAGTTTGGAGATCAGCAGAGTGATGCTGAACTCTGCCAATGAGATGGGAGATTTGTTTGGAGACATTCATAATACTTTAACGGTGCAGTGTGTGTATTAGGCAGGAGCCATTTAAGTCAGAAGCTACTCTCCTGCATTAGGACAGGTGCAGGATGTGGAAGCTAGGGACATGAAGTTACAGCACTGTGTTGGTTTATGGTTTATTGTCCAACCCCTTGTTAGTGCTTCCATTTTATTAGTGAATGCTGATGTGACTGTTGGGTAGTGTACTTGCAATAGCTGCCTTTAAAACTATGGTGATTTGTGGTAAGGCAAATTTATTTTCAAATTGTATCATAGTCTTATTGCATTTAACTGGTCTCAGGGATCTGGGCCATCTTTGATATAGGTCAGTGCTTAACTAGGTGAAGTTGTGTATTGAAATATGGTTACTATTTTGCTATTTGTTCACTAAACTCTTCATCCTTTAATTTTGTTTTTAAATGTGCAAATACCTAATACTTTTATGGGTGTTAATATATCATTTTTACTTAGTTTTTCTTTTCTTTTCTTTTTTCTTTTTTAATTTTTTGAGTTGGAGTCTCACTCTGTCGCCCAGACTGGAGTGCAGTGGCCGCTCTCGGCCACCACAACCTTGACCTGCTGGGCTCCGGCGGTCCTTCCGCCTCAGCCTTCCGAGTAGCTGGAACTACAGGCGTGTGCTACCACGCCCGGCTAATTTTTTTGATTTATTGTAGAAATGAGGTCTTGCCAAGTTGCCCAGGCGGGTCTCGAACCCGTGGGCTCAGGCAATCCACTCACCTCGGCCTCCCAAGGCACGGGATTGCAGGCTGAGCCACTGAGCCTGGCAGTTTTTCTTTTAAAACCCAAATATTTTAACAAGTTGCTAAACATGGAATAGTGCTAGAAGGGAATGCTTTGCATCAGAGTTATAAAATAATACTCTGTTCCCAGGACAGGTGGGTGTATGTCAATAGCTTTACTACAGCAAATTGAATTCTGGGAAAAGTTATTGGAAACTGAAGTTTCAAGTACTTGGGAGGATTACTGTGCATTCTGACTTGACAATTTGGGTTGATTTTCTTAAATAGATAATAGAATACCTGTATTTGGGGAATGACATAGAAATAATTTAAAGGCATTTGTTTGAAGGATTGTCTTTTATCTGATCCAGTTGATTATTTCTTTTGGATGCTGTAGTCATAGAAAATATTAGTGACATCTGTAGAAATGGAGATTGGGTGAGAATTTACATCTTTATAAAGTTGCCTATAAAAATGTACACTAGGAATAGCTTCAGCCATATCAAAGATAGGCCTAGATGTGGACAAAATGGTGAATTGAAAAAATGTTTCTGCTGCTCTTTCACATGGACCTACCTAGTTAATTGACACCTGTCATTCTCTAGTTGCTATTTTTATAGCACTCATCAGATTTTAATTTTTGTGGCTGTCTCATTCTGGCTTTGAGCAGCTAAGAATAAGGCTAGTTTACCATTGTATTCCTTGCATCTCGCACAGTGCCTGGCACACAGAAAGTATTCAATAAATACTGTACTGATTGAATGAATGCCCCATTTTGTATACATGTATTTGAACCAAAGGCAGTCCATTGTTAACCTTGGCAAACACTTGGAAAACCTTTTGCTTGTGTTGTGATCTGGCAACTAAAATCTTTTGGAAAAAGTGAAAATACCTTCAAATGACTTATCCCTTTCTGATCCTTATTAAGACAGCAATGTTGTACTCACACTTTCCTGATTGTGCAGTATTTTCTTACAAGTTCTAAGGAACTGTACTTAGAACCTTAAAATGTTTCACAATTCTGGCATTGAGAGTCCGAGTGAAGGTATTATTCATTGTTCCACACACCTTGAGCTCTTCCATCTCTGCACCTTTTGCTCAAGTCTTCCCCTTTACCTGGAATGCCCTTCCTCTCCCTCCTTCCCTCTGGCTGTCTCGTAATAGATTACTCTTGAGGTTATACCCACCCTTTTAGTCTGAGCTCATATCTGACATGTGTAATCTAACATTTGATTCAGTGGAGAAAAACTTCTGTGTTCCTGCCCCATGCACCCAGTGTAGTTGTTTCATGTGGTGTCTGTTGAGCTAGAGCTGCTTTGCAGTGTTCATAATGACATGCTAGTTTAAGATCCTGAAGGGTGGCAAGGAGAGAGAATACTGGCTTTATCAGTTACTAACTGTGCAGTTTAAGACAGGTCACTTAACGGAGCCTTACTTTTCTCATAAGCAAAATAGGAACTTAGCATGACTAAGAAGGAAGATCTACATAATGTCAAGGAGTGGCTCTTAATAGGTTCCTAATAAGTAGAGTTTCCTTCCCTTCTCTTTGTTTCCACTAGTATAAAAGAAGCCTTGTTCTGGAACCAAGAGTTGCTAATCTTACCAGGTATCATCAAAGGGTATTGATTGCAACATATTTGTCATCACAGTTTGATAACGCCTGACTCATTTTCTGCATTGCTTTAGGCTTTATTTAAGCATGTGAGATTGATATTACCTAAGGTTTTAATTTACAAAACATGGATAGCCTGAGAAGTAGAAATTTTCATGAGAGTAAGAGAGTTTGAAAATTTCTGCCGTGGCATTTTTCATTCATTTCAGCTTGGTGTCCAGGGTTTCCCTGAGCAGAGGAGTTCATGATATATGAGCTTATAAATATCCTTGCCTATGCCCTCTTCCAGAAGGGAAAGCCAGGTCTCCAGGGACGCTCACTGTTGGAGAGAAGCCGAGCGGAGCTTCGTGTTTGGTTATCTTTGTTCACAGCAGAAATCTTATTTGAAGATGTTCTCTTTAGCAAAAAGAGCAGAATGTAAAATGGTTTAATATTCCTGGCATTGGGGTTCCCACTCTGTGTGGGGTCATGAGAGTCACTGTCTTTATTCTGGCTTCTGAAATGACTGTTCGTTTTATTTCAAAAAGTGCATCTCACAATTTGGGGAAATCGAGAACTGTTCCTTGTGAACGTCCTGGCTGCTGTTCTCAATTCAGTTGCTGTGGCAGTTTTTAAAAAAGAAATTAAAATGCAGCAATGCTTTAAATGTACCACTTTAAGAAAGCGGATAACTCCTGATTAGTTAGCATAACAAATAGCAAAACAAAATATTTACATACCAGTTTTAACTATGTTGTTTCACTTTTTGAAGCATTTAGTAGACGGTAAATACATACTTAATGGAAACACACATTGATAGTATCCAAAGAATTGACTTACCTAAATTGTGCTCCACTTTTGTATGGAAGTTTTTTGCCAGCCAGGTGCATTTACTTCTGTGGTAGACTTGCCTTAATCAGGATGAAAGGAGAGGTTTCATTAAGGAAAGTGCATGTGCCTTTTGCTTCCCCTAGGGGTTCTGGTATGAATGAGCCTGGATTCTCCAGTAGGAGATTTGGAGAAGCTTATTTTAATACAGTGGGAGATAATTTCTGACCCTCTTCTGTGTTTCCAAGGCCCTGGTGAGCAAAGCAGAATGCAAGAAAGGCCAGGAGGGAGTCCACCCACCTCCACAAAGAGCCTGATGCCAACAGAGGCTCAAGAGTCACTTTAGGCTTCTAACTGCATTATCAGCGTTCTTAACGTATTATATACTTGGAATTTGCAAAGAGAGTAGATCTCAAGTGTTCTCACCACACGTGCACACACATCCCAAAGTAGTTAACTATGGGAGGCGATGGATATGCTAATTATCTTGATTGTAGTAATCATTTCACAATATATACTTATATCAACACATCACCTTGTTTACCCTAAATATACATAATTTTTGTCAGTCATACCTCAATAAAACTGGAAAAAAATAGGAGTGTGGTGAGGGAGGATTAATAGGGCAGAGAGGAAAGAAATAGTGGTCTTAATTTCTGGGAGGAGAGATGCTGATGTTAAATTGACCTTCCTTAGGAACTCTGGAAGGTGCTAAAGCAAGCAGGCTGTGGAAATCTAGAAGCTTTTTAGGTGTAGACACTTGAGACTTAATCCTTTTTTTTTTAATAGAAGAGTGGGGCCAGGCTCGGTGGCTCAGCCTGTAATCCCGCACTTTGGGAGGCCGAGGTGAGTGGATTGCCTGAGCCTGCAGGTTTGAGACCCACCTGGGCAACTTGGCGAGGCCTCATCTCTACAATAAATCAAAAATGAGCTGGGTGTGGTAGCGTGCGCCTGTAGTTCCAGCTACTTGGAAGGCTGAGGTGGAAGGATCGCCGGAGCCCAGCAGGTCGAGGCTGTGGTGGCTGGGAGTGGCCACTGCACTCCAGTCTGGGCGACAGAGTGAGACTCCAACTCAAAAAAAAGAAGAGGGGTTAATGCTGTATTGGGCTCTAAATCTGAGTCTTGTGATTTCCTTTTATAATATAAATTTAATTTTCTCTTTTGAAGTTGGAGTGTTTCTTGTAGTGATAAAAATTTACTTTTCATGTAGGATGCTATATCTTAAAATATTCCATAAGAGTAGTCAGGCTTGGTGGTGTACCTCTATAGTCCCAGCTACTTGGGAGCCTGAGATGGGAGGATGACTTGAGGCCAGGAGTTTGAGATCAGCCTTGGCAGCATAGCGAAATACCATCTCAAAAAAAACCCAAAAACAAAAAACAAGCAAAAATATTCCATAAGTGATAGCTGCTATTAATAAAATGATTGTTATAATAATGTCTTACTATTAGTATATTTCCAGAATGATTATTGCAAACTTGGTGCTCTTTTTCCTTTTGAAAATTACCATAACAGTTAACCTTGAAAACCCAATTAGGTCACAGGAAATTCTAGCCATCCCTGAACTTAGAATAAATTAGAACATTTATTTCATCTTCAAGGTCTTGATTATTCTCGGTGAAGAAGAAAACAGAAGTCATACACAGTTGATCATTAGCGTCTGTTTTATTTAGAGAAGTTTGACATCATAAACTTGCAATTTGTGAAACTCTGTGTCTGTGTGTGTGTGTGTGAGTGTGTTTGTGTGTGTTTTCTGCATCAGGGTACCAACCATGTGTTATATAAATCTCATCCTTTACATTTCTGGAGTTCTAAGAACTGTGTGGTAAAAATCTCACTCTTGGCTTCCAAGCGTTTGGGATTTCTCTTTGGAATAATAAATAAATAGGGTATTAATTACAATTTTTGGGCTACTTTGTGTGTACTTACATTTTTAAATTTTCATATCAGCTCTATAAAGTAGGCATTTTATTTTACAGATGAGGAAACTGATTCTGAGGAGTAAAATACTCTGCTCAAATTTTGTGGCAGATTAAGTAGCAGTACCTGGGTTGAAACCAAGGATTGGCTGGCTCCAAAGTCTTTTTCTTCTTTATTACTTAAAGGTTGAACTTTCACATTTTCCCATATTTATTTTTATCAGGCCTTGTTCTCACTCCCGAGTCGGGTTACCAGTCTCTGGTCCAGTGGAAGTTGGGGATGTTGGTAGGGCTTGGACATTGGGGTGTAGGCATCAGTATTGCTGGCTAGGGTAGGGGCTAGTTCATAGAATGATGGTGGGAAGAATTCAGCTAGTGGGGAGGTATGATCTGTGCATTGGCTGGCATTAACAAGAGGGCAGGAGAGTTTTCTTGACCAGTGACTGGTTGGTTGCCCAAGACAGAAGCAGAGCTTTCCCCCAGGCTTCATGAGTGGTAGAGCATCCTTTTAAGTATCACATTGAAAGATGGGCTCTCCTCCTCTTGCTTCAGTGGAACAGCCTTACTGGGTCCCTCAAGTGCTCTTTTATCCTGGAGCATCTCAGTTTTCAGGATGCTTTAGAATTTTGGAAAGTAAGGGCTTCTGGTTTGGACCATGATATTTTCAGCTAAGGTTGACCTTCTTTGGTCCAGAGCCTGCACACTTCTCTAAAATCTCTCTTTCAAACTCCCTACTGACCTCATTAAAGAAAGAAAAACTTAACTGCACTCTAGGTTTTTTTATTTCTTCGATGGCACTCTGTCTCCTTGTCCTAACATAGTAATTAACAACCTAATAAACGAATCCATTTTTATATTGCTGATACAAGTGTGTTAGAGGAAGAATGATTTTTTTTTAAACAGGGAACTCCGAGACCATGTTCCCTTTCTTTGTCTTACTCCTTAGTGAGCTTAACAATGAGAATTTTAATCCAGAGGCTCCAGGGTGACACCCTCCCCACAAAGTGTGGGATTGCTCCTGGACTCTGCTAATGCCTATTGGTTGAAAGAATTAACAGTGACTCTTAAACAGTGAGGCAACTGTTTTTGGTGCTAAAAGCACACAAGTGCCCAAGAAGCAACATCGAAACTGGGGATGAAGTGATTTTCTTTTGGCATTAGTTGGCAGGTATATTCTCTTTCAGAGAGTAAAGATGAAATTAGAATCCCATTCATAGAAGGCCGTTTGCAGGGAGGGAGGCTGGGGTGGCAAAAGGAGCTCAGGCTGAGGTGCCTTCTGCTCCTCTTAGTGTTCTCACAAATATGCTTCCAATAAAAACAATTTGAAAGGCAAAATATAAAATTCTTCTACTTAGGAGATCTTTGCTGAGATAGATGGTACTTGTTTAAACTGTGCTGTGATTAGAACCATGCCCTGTGAATGTGTAATATATTGTCAGATCAGATGGTCATATAATTTTCACTGTCCTGGTGAGTTTGAATCAAGGGAGGGAGGAATCCTTGACTGGGAAAAGTAGGGTAAGGCAAAAGCATGTATTTGAGGGGGCAAAGTTGCATTCAACTGATTTGGTCTCTGTTGAAGTTTACCATAGAGCCTGTCAGTATTTATTGCTTTTTACTATTAATTGAGTTTTTAGTCACATGCTTTGTGGTTTTCTCATGTAGTTTTTATTTAAATGACTTATGAGAACTATCAGAATGTTTGCTCTGAAGGCCGAAATTATGTTCTTATGCTGTGGATTTTTTTCAAATGATCAATTTAACCATACGAGAATGCTTCAACAGGTTGACTGCCAAATTGTAATGAAAGATTGTCAGCAGTGTGTTGATTTATCTTTCTTTCACCCCTCCTGGATGCGCTGTCTGTTCCCTAAGTCCAAGTGGCATATCTTCAGTCCTGCAGGCAACATCTGTGCTTTTTTTTTTTTTTTTTTTGAGTCAGAGTCTCACTCTGTTGCCCAGACTGGAGTATAGTGGCACGCTCATGGCCACCGCAGCCCCAACCTGCTGGACTCAGGTGATCCATCTGCTTCAGCCTTTCAAGTAGCTGGAACCACAGGCATGCATCACTGCACTCAGCTAATTTTTTGGTTTATTGTAGGGACGGAGTCTCGCCATGTTGTCTAGACAAGTCTCAAACCCGTGGGCTTCAGGCAGTCCTCTCGCCTTGGCCTCCCAAAGTTCTGGGATTGCAGGTGTGAGTCACCACGCCCAGCAACATCTGTGCTTTCGCATCTCAAAAGGAGAAGTTATCAGGTCCCCAGCTTCCCTGGGGAGGTTTAGAAATAAGCATATCTGGAAAAGTTCAATGGTTGGTGATAATAGAAGGCAGGACACTTTTGGGGAAACAAGGAAATGAGATGAACCTTTCTCCTAGCATCCCTTGCTGAGGTTTATTGCCAGCACCATCATGGGTGGCCATCATGGAATGCATTCTTAGCTCCTTAAAAGAGGAGAAGTAATATGCAGAGTCCATACTCCTACACTAATCCTGAATGCATCTTGGATCCTTGATCTGTAAATGGGAGTATGGTACGGACCCCATTCAGTGTAAAGCTCTTCTGACAACCCTGAATGTGATCTGCCCAGAACCTCTTAGCTTACTTTGGTGATGCTTCCTTTTAAGGTATCTCTGTATTGCTATGTTTGTCTTCATCTTCTCCTTGAGGGTGTTACACCTTAAGTTATGTAATTTTTTAAATATATCTCTTCATTTGGTAGGATCAGTGCATGTGTTAAGTAGTTTGGCTATTTATTCATTAAGCTCATTTTACTAACTTTAGGCTTTAAGTTACCACTTTTTTATTAGAAGTTTCTTTTGCTAGTTATATTACTTTTCATGCTATTGACCTTATATATGTATATGTCTGTCCTTTTTCTCTTTAAGACTTCCATGACCCTTATTTTTCAGCAGTACATTGTCTGATTTAATATTATTGCTTTGAAGCCTGGAGATTTTTTTACACAGAGATGTGTTTTATTGACCTGGAGAAACTCAAACAAGTTACCTTAAAATCACTACCTTTGGCACCTCCTTCCCCATTTCTGTATTAATTATTCACCATAGTCCAGTTGAATACATTAAGTAGTAATACAGAAAGAAGCAGTTTCTTGTTTCAGTGTGTATTGAATTTTTCTCAGCAATAGGACAGAAAAACTTTGTTGCTTTAGGAGGCTAAGGGACTCTCCTGGGCAAAGTTTGCTGAGTTATCTTCCCTCTTCAACATCTCTCCAAGAAACTTAAGGTACAATAAAAAAAAAAAAAAAAAAAAGATCATGAGGGATGACTGGCTCATAGCTATTTTATGAAAAAGTGTGACTCGTCTTGGGGTTAAGCCATTATTGGAAGACAGGAATGAGCTCTTCATTGCTTTGTAGGTAACCACAATATGTAAGTGCCACAGACCATCCAGGTTAAAAACCAAACCAAACCAAAAACCGGGTTAAAAGCCAAAGCTGTTATCTTTAAAGTCTATGCTATTCCTAAACTCCCAGTAGGGTTTTAGTTTAACAGACCATATTGTGGTTAGTAATGGTAATTTTGTGTTAGCCTATTGGATGAATGGCTAACTAATTTTTACCCTTGGCAGATACTTTTCTTAATGACAGGCACCAGCCCAGGGCCTTGCTTTGTAATAGACCTTTGATAAATGTAATTACTTGCTGACTTGTTGCATACTGCAGTGTGATTAAAGTAAGCCTAATATGTTGTAATTAAGAACTACCATTCAGTCACCAAATAGAACATTTTAAAATTTCTTAAAATTTTTCCTAAAGTATAAAACAAAGTTATAAAGTTATAAGATAAGCCTAATAGAGGAAGGCTTATCAAGGGGAAACCTGGTATCTTGTTTAGACTGCATTCCATAGCTGAGGTTTAGTTCATTTCTATGTTTCAGTTTGAGCACCATGCCTAGTTTTTTTTTTCCAGTTTTTTAAATTGAGAATATCAAGTGGATGTGCAATTAACAGAGCACCATATTAAGCATACTTTCTTGAATACAATGCACAGAAATTATAATGTTGAGGAATGCTTTGGAATACTCTGCTGGCCATTCCCTTTTCTCAGGGAAACAAGTAGCAACAGTTATTTGAAAGCAGTGGTGCTCATGAGCCAACATCTGGTGTTGGGCCCGTGAAGCTCAGCTGTCTTCTGATGGTCTCATTCTCCTGAGCACTCCTGCTGCTCTGTGTGGAGAGTGCTGTTTGTGAGGTTGTGTTAACCATATATTCTAGGTGGGACATGAACTGATTCCGATAATTGCCCATGCGATTAAAACAGTTCAGTTCTAAACACATATGAATGTTGTATCTAAGAGATCCCTCCTGAATTTACTCCATATCCTCAAAAAAAAAAAGAGATCCCTAAGTGCTTTCATTTATGTTTATTTTGTTTAGTCTCTACACCTGCCCCTATGAGCATGGCATTGTTGCTACCTTACTGGCAAACCTAGAGATTCATAATTTCCATGAAAAACTTTGTAAATAATGACTATCTGTAGGTGCCAGAGACCTTTACTTTACACCTTTCTGTAGACACTCAAGGTAATGATCTCTCCATTCTTAAACTGTTTGAGATACACACTCCTGACCTTCTGATCAAAGTCATTCCTGGCGGTTGCCATCAAGGAGTTCTTCCTTTCTCCGGAACTTGAATGCTCTGCAATTTTGCACATTTTCTTTACAAATTTTTCTGCTCTCTTATATTGAAATCTTCATTGTCCTGCTGATAATTAGGCTGATATAAGAAAAATTAGGAAGACTGCTCTATCATCTTTTCTAAGATGTGAAGTTTCTTAAAGATTCCAGCAGCATTTATTTTGCATTTCCTGGTAATGCATTTAGAGTTGGAAAGATGTGATTGAGGTTAGCTTTCACAGAGGAGGAAGATGCTTGTGAATCGGTTTAAATGACTTAAGATACGTGATCAAAGAAGTATTCTGTATTTACCTGTATTCTGCGTGAATTCAAAGGCTATCTCTAATCACAGCTTAATTGTTCAAGTGCCTGATGTCACTACAAGTTCTTCTTTTAATTGTTGATTTTTCTAATGCCATCATAGGACCTTCTGATTGATAGTTTGTGCACAAGTCTACAAAGGAAGTTAGTGTCACTTTTAAAGAGAGATTCATTCATCTCTACATGCTGTTAGAATCAGTGTGCCAGACACTGCAAATGACTGAGGTTGTTGCATTTGTGGATGTCTGTGATATCTACTTTCTCATGATATCTACTTTCTATTTTTTAAAAAGTGAATAAATAAATGAGTAATTAAAAATCACCTCAGTCCTACTAAAAACAATGATTGTTAAAATTACCAAATTTAAGATGGCAAACCATTAGAGGTAATAAATACTGAGGAAACTGAGTCATGAGCAAAATACAAGTATTAATGTTCATGGACTTTATTGGTTAGAGTCTAAATGCTGTTTTTTTTTTCAATTCAGACTTAACTAGGAGAGTGGTGCAAATGAACGGAGCAGGTTTTTTTCCTGCAAAAACTCACACAGTTTGGGGATGTCTTAGTGTGTTTGAGCTGCTATTCAGTAACAGAATACCTAAACTAGGTAGTTTGTAAACACCAGAAATTTGTTTCTCACAGTTCTAAAGACTGGTCCCAGATCAAATCACCAACAGATTCAGTGTCTGGTGAGGACCTTCTTTCTGGTTCAGAGACAGCCATCTTTTTGCTGTATCCTCACATGACAGGAGGGATAAGGAACTCTCTGGAGGCCTTTTTTTTTTTTTTTTTTTTATAAGGGCATTAATCCCATTCATGAAGGCTCTTTTCTCATGATCTATTTACCTTCCAAAGGCCCCATCTTCTAAAACCATTATATTGACAGATTTCAACCTGTACTTTTTAGAGGGAATAAAAACTTTGTTTTAAGGTACTTAAGTACCTGAATTTTTAACTATCTTTTAGGAATCAGGACTGTTTTACTTCCTTATTTGTGATGCCAAATTATGATGAAGATAATTGTTTTGCAAAGGTATGAAAATATATGACTTCTAAGAGACAAAAGCAGATGGGTTATCAACAACTTTCACATCCTGGTTTGAAAGGTTGTTACTGTCCTTTCTTGGCTAAGTTGAGGCATGAATAAATACCATAGCACTGGAAACCGCAACTTGTTGTGTTTTATTTCTTCCATCACTACCTTTTCTTGCAGCTTTAGTTAAAGCAAGATTCCCAAACTTCCACCTTGAATCACGGCACTATGTCTGGTGAATTGATCCTAGAGGTAGAAGTCACTGTCTAAATATGATTTAACCATTTGTGCCTTTTGTGTGACTTCACTTTGAGCCTTCAGAGAATGACTTAGAGAAAACCAAATAAGCACCCTGGAAATTGGTAATAACCTTTTTTTGAGGTTCTGATAGATTGAGGGTTCACAACAAACAAGCAGAAAATAATTTTTCAGAAAGCAATTATGAAGGAACCAAGTAAATCCAAAATAACTGTGAAGGCAGTAGAGGTAGTTGGGTACAAATGCATAGAGAGCTGGGAGGAGTAAAGGTTACCAGAGAATGTTTCCTGGGTATGTGGTTGGGAGGCATAATTGGGATGGAGAAAGGAAGGAGCAGCACATAGAAAGGAATGTGTGGTCGGAGTAGAGCTGTGTGCTGTGTGCTAAGGAGACAAGTTAATGCTCCTGGTAGGTACCAAGAGTTTCTCTTAGAGTAGTTAGACACAGAATTCATCCTGAATGGGAGATACCTACTTTCTCATATTTCTCAATAGGGGTTTTGGATGTAGTGGCTTAAAGCAAGGACGATTATCACAACAATGGTATCAGATCTCTGAGGGTCACATTATTTATTAAATAATAAATGTGCTGTTTGATTCCTTAAAATTGGTCTTTTAAAAATAGAATATAAGTCTCTTCATGTTCATAACAAGATAACTTTTTGTAGAGCACTAGCCCAAAATCTGATCGTATATCACGAACTTAAAAGATATAGAAGGTTGGGAGCTCGAAATGAATTTTTTTTCAACCTGCTAGTGTTTGGAAAACATCTACTTTAGGATCTACTTACACCCTTAATTTTGCTAATTCCTCGACTTATTTGCAAGATTACCAACCTACCTGGTATTTAAAATTCATTCATTAACTTCAGATTTCCAGGATGTTTTCATATAGTTTATTTGAGGTTCTCTATCTAACCAAAATGACAGTGTTTTTGCCTAATGTTTTAATTGTTCCTAAACATTGAAAAAATGGTTTCTTTGATAACCTTGCCTAGTTAAAGAGTGCCTATTCAAATCCCTGTTTTCTTATCTTCTTTTGTCAGTGTTCTGTTCTAAGTGACCAGAACCACTTAGGTCTTGATTTATTGGATGCTTTGTGGTGAAATTGCTTAAGATTATGAGATTTACTTCCCCCTCCCACCACTCATCACAGTGGGAAAGCATTTTTCATCTTCTCTGTTGGGTGATTGGGAGAATGAATGAAATGGTTATTCCTTTTTTACTCCTATCTTAATCTGCTTTGTGATGCAGTAACAGAGTACTCCAGACTGGGTAATTTATAAAGAACAGACTTTTATTTCTCATAGTTCTACAGGCTGGAAAGTCCAAAGTACCAGCATTTGGTCTGGTAAGGGTCTTCTTGTTGCATCCTTGTATGGCAGAAGACACAAGGGCAATCTGGCCAAATGGCTGAATGAAGTCTCTTTTATAAGGACCTTAATCCCATGGAGAGGGAGTAGTCATCATAGCCTAATCCTCTCTCTCTCTCTCTTTTTTTTGAGTTAGAGTCTCACTCTGTTGCCCAGGCTGGAGTGCGTGGCACACTCACAGCCACTCCAGCATCAAACTGCCTCAGCCTTCCAAGTAGCTGGAAATACGGTCATGCACTACCACACCCAGCTAGTTTTTGATTTATTGTAGAGATGAGGTCTTGCCATGTTGCCCGGGCTGGCCTGGAACCCACAGGCTCAGGCAATCCACTTGCCTCGACCTCCCAAAGTGCTGGGATTACAGGCTGAGCCACTGAACCCAGCCCCTAATCATCTCTTAAAGGCTCTGCCTCTTAATTACATCACATTGGTAACACCTGAATTTTGGAGGCCACACATTCAAATCATAGTACTTCCTACTGCTTATTCTCTGCTTCCTTTGGGAGTGGGCAGTAGTGCTGACAGATGAATCCTCCAGGCTTTCTTGCCCTCTGGCTTCCAGTTGGATTGGCCAAGGGGGAAACTTTGTGCTTTTTGGTGCCCTTCATCCTTAGAAAGATGAGGAAAGAGTGAAGAGCAGCAGCACAAGACACATTCAGGCAGAAAGACCAGAAGCAACAAGGAGAGAAAAGCAAGCTGCCAGAGTCCTACGACAGAGGACTCACCAGGCAGAGTGGTTTCTTGGTGGGACATGGCCACTGACAGGAGTAATAAGCAATTCTTCAACCAAGTCTCTTCTTTGGAACTACATGAGTTGCTTCTATGTAATGCATGTAAGACACTATTGATTAAATGGTGTGCCACTGTTTTAATATCAGAAAATAGTGTATTAAATGTAGATGATTAAAAAATGTACATGATTATAAGATACATCTTGATTTCAGGTGTACTAAAATTTGAAAAAGAAAATCTCTTAGACTGGAGGAAAATCTTTTAAGTTTTTCCTGGTTTTGTTGTATTAGTGATACCATAATAAATATCTTTGTATACGAACTTGCCATATTCCAGGCTATATCTTTAGCACTGTCAGATGAAAAGTGAGATATGGACATTTTTTGAGACTTGCTTCTTTTTGCCACATTACTTTCTGAATTTGTGGTTGTTTTGCCATAATTTTGAAAGTTAGAATATCTTTACTAACGACTGGGTAAAAAAATACGTGACTTAATTTTAGTATTAGAGGCCTGTTCTTTAAAGAATTAACTTTTATTCATGTGGAATTTATTTTGGTGTGTAGTATGATCTGGAGGTCTAAATTTAATTCTTTTTTCCAACTAGTGAACCAATTGTGAATTGTTTTTTATTAGGTATTGGGTATATCCAGTACTGGTACTGGGTATATCCAGTACAGGGTTTACCCACCTGTGCTTTAGGTGCCTTTGACCTCAGCCTTGCACCATGATAATTTCTCTACTTTTCATTCATGTGCAAGCAGTATGGCACCAACCTGTGACATGAATTCCAGTTAGTTCTTCTTGGCCAACCTGTTTCCATTCGAGCTGGCATTTACAGAATAGTCAGTTGAAATCCCTGTAGGTGTAATAGATACATGTGGGAATAGTTGTTCTCTTAAAAAAGTTTATGTAGATACATTTTAAAAAATGAAGAATGACATCCTGATCTCTCACAGTAAGAAAGAAATGTGTAGCTAATAGTTTATATTTACAACAATAATTGCTGGTTTTTTGCTTTGGATAATATACTCAAATTTGTAATTAAAATAACTTATTTTTCACTGTTTACCCTGTAATGTTGGGCAAGAATTAGCTTTTATTTCATCTTAAAGGTGTGCTTAAGCAACTTAAATATAATTTGAGGATAAGTCTTTTTGCTAACTGAAAATTACCAAACAAGATTTGTAGGAATGGCTTTCTTACTCCAGAGACTTAAAAATTTGCTCCCAAGTCAGTTGACTATAAAGAATAGATGGAGTACTTTAATTGTCTAACAGCACCAAGTTATTCCTGCTGAACCAAAATGTTGTTAGAATGTCAAGGATAGATTCACCTTAACTTATTTTCCCACAAAGCTATAATTAAAAAAAAATCTAATTCTTTGGTTCACAGTAGAAAGTCCTGCTGAAGAAGCCCTCCTCTGGCCAGCCTGAGTTTGTGGCGTACATGCTCTTCAGACTCAGGAATGTCTGTATGTTCAACTGGGTTACCATGGTGCCATGGGACACACGGTGGCAAACCCCACACAAGAATTACAGAGATGAGTAGTGCTTGGGATACAGATTACAGAAAGTATCACTTGCCAACAAGTTCTAGGTAAGAGGTAGAATTAAATGCCTTAATCCATTCTGAGGGTCCTTGCTTGGATTTAAATGAGATTCACTGCTTGATTATGTCCCAGATGGACTGTTAGCTTTCTTAGAAAACTTGCTCCCATTTTATGTTTCTACAGGGGTCCTCAACTACCATCTGGACTGATCCCTTAAAAATAAAAGTTAGATTGGATGTGATGTTTTGATTTGAAATTCAAAACCTGTGTTTTTGTTTAGCTAGACTACAATGATATACTTAGAATTTTTGTTCTACTTCCCCACCCAGTATGAATTTGGAAAAAATAGGAACAAGTAAAAAATCAACAGACTCACATGAAATGAGAGGACAGTGTGGAAATCTCCTTGAATTCCTTTTGTAAGCCAAATTTATTTTTATAAGCTTTTAACGAAAGACAGTTTGTTCTTCTTTAAATAATTGGCCAAGGCTTTGTCCTCGTCTTTCAAATATGCTTCAACCAAAGACCCAACTGTGAGATTAATAGAATAGATGAAATTGGGAAGTAAGGGGAAAAGATTTTTTTCTCATAATATGAAAGCAAAGCAGTCATGTGGAATCTTTTGCTTTGTTTTAAAATAATTCTTAAGAACTGTCTTTCCATGGAGTCAGAAAGTCCTTGTTTAAATGTTTGTCACTCTAGATAGTGAATGGGATTCTGAAGTCTTTAATGTGGTTCTGTAAATATAAGCCTTGCTGTTTAATCACGGCATTTCTGCAAAAATGAACTTCTGTGCCCACATCTCTCCCCTTCTCTCCTTTCTTTTTGTGTCTTAGATCTAGACTAAGCAATCGAACAGCCATCACTAAGTGTTTCCACATTGGAAAACTAGAAGAACTTGGCTGGGTAAAATTCTCATTTCATGGGAGGGAATTATTTTTCCCTTTTCTACTTTAGAAGTCATATAGCATACTTGCTGTTTGGGCTGAACTGACTTGAAAAGTCAAACAGGAATGAGTCTAGCTACTAAATTTAGAGAACTGATTCATGATTTCCTGATCTAATACAGTGGGCAGTGTTGTCATTGACCAGTTCATTATTTCAATGTTTGCCAAGCCTAGAGTGAAATCCAAGGCAGTTGCCTAGCCCTCTGTGACTTCGGCAATTCGTTTATACTCATCCTGCTCATTTCTGAAGATAATGTATATCCAGAGGGCCTGTAGGTCATGCACAAATGATCCTGCATAGTAGAGCACATTTTCATGCCTTGGAAGTGTTTCGGAATTTAGACGTTGTCTTATTTCTTTTTCTTTTCCAATTAACAAGTATGTTTTTATTTAACTCAGGCTTTAACTTTCCTGTCTCACTGACATTTTCTAGGCCCCACTTCAAAGGAGATTTAAAATAACTGGGAAATTACTTTTTCTGTAAATGTTCTTTTGTCTTAAGTTCATGCTCATGTGACATTTTCACTCACCAGTTGGAGTAACAGTTATTCAAAGAGCATTGCCTAAATTACATCATTAAAAAAAAATTAAAAAAAAACTTGTGCTCACTCCTCCCACATAAACTTCCTTACCCCCCATCATTATTTTTGAAGTACTCTCAAAATGCCTGTCTTGCTTAAGGAATCATAAGACTATGGAGGTAGAATGTACTTGGCATGTTGTGCACTATTCCATGAATTTGTAGACTAAATATAATATTCTGTGGCTCATCCAGAAGATGTTGTCATCCTTTAAAATTGCAATTAGCATTATTGTGCTAATGCTGATGGAAAGTGATACATTAAGGTTATATGTATTTTGGATTTAATGTTGTTTTTTGTAAGGATGTTAATGTTGACCATGCCCTGCATTACCTGGCATATGCTGGAAGAAAAATTGGGAATAAATCTTCTCTTTTTCATTAATACATGGAGGAACTTTGAAGAATTTTTAAAAGTCACAAGCACAGATGGTACACATGGGAAATTTTCAAGGAAACCAGATGGGCAAAATGAGGGGGAGGGGGAGAACTTAAGGAAATTATCTGGATAATTCAGCTCCTTTCTCTTTAATTATCTGAACCATTTAGAAAAAATGGGATTTTTGGATGTCAGTACATGCTGTAATTTTCATGCACTTTCCAGAAAAAAGCATTGAAAGGAAGAAATTGAATTTTCTAGTATGATTTAAGAAAATAAACAAAATGAGACAAGCTGGGGAATGTGATAGAGCACATTCCTTGTCAAGACATGTCGCTTATAGTTTCCTTTTCTTTCTTCTCCACCTCTTTTCCCTTTAGTTTTCTCCCTCTCTTCTTGGTCCTTCTCTCCATCAGGGTTGGTTCTTTCAAAAATATTGGACACAATACTACTAAATCTATAAAATTCCTGATTTCTACGTCATTCTTCCCTGCGAGCCAGCATTGGCATTGGTTTAAAGCAAAACAAACCAAAGCAAAACAACAACAACAACAAAAACCTCAGCATATTGTCTTCTGGGATGTGAACTTGCTAAGGGGGATCCTGGTATTTATTTACTGTTGTATGCCCCAGGCTACGTGATGTCTAGCCTGTGAATAAGGAAAACTACTTTACCACTCCACAATGGGTGGAATGGAAAGAATGGGGGATTTGTTTTATGACTAGCTATATGACTCAAGGCTGAATACTTAATTTCTCTGATTTTCCTCTGTAAAAAATGGAATAATATCTATTGTAAAGAAATGCGAGAATGATAAATTCTCCTTTTTAAAGTGCTTTAAACATTGCTTCGTACACTTGGTAGGTCCTCAAGAAATGCTGGTTTCTTTCCTGCTAGTCCTCTAGTAGTTATAATTTTGGATGACTAAATTGACATTCAACTGATTTTTTTTTTTTTTTGAGCAATTAATATGGAAGACTTTTCTAAGTCTGGAGGGGGATAAAAGTGAATGATAGGTAGCATTCATGTGCGCAGGTACTATTTTAAACCACATGCTTGTTTTATCTGATTTAATCTTTACACAGCTAGGAGATATGCATCATTATTATCCCCAGCTTATAGATGAAGAAACAGTATAGAGGACTAGTTTATCTGAGGTTGCATAGCTAGGAAGTGGTCGAGTTGGATGAGGCAAAAGAGAGATAAACTGATGAATGTAATATAAGGCACAGTATGGTACCTTCTTTTTTTTTTTTAAAGGGTGAACATGACCGGGTGATGTAGAAGAGAAGGCAGTCATGGTTGGCTTGGGTGGGAAAATTAGGACAGGCTTCAAGGAGAAGTTGTCATTTAAGCTGGGCATAGAAGGAATGGGTGTGCTATGGAGAGTACAGATGAGAGCCAGTGAGAGAAAGATATGATGGATGTGGAGACAGGAAAGTTTGGATGCTGCTCAGGAGCAGCAGACAGTGTAGCTGGCTTTAAGAAGAACACTGGGTGTGTGATAACCAACTCCAGGAGTAGCCCCCTGGACCTTGAGTTGGTGCTGAGATTCCTGACCTAAGGTGGGGTTTGGGGGCCAGGCTTCCCCTGCCCAAGTCTGCCCATCGCTGGCAGTGGTAGAGTTGGAACATTGACACAGAGATGTGAAATCAGAAGCCAGGTGACTACTCCAAAGAAAAGTTGTAGATCCAAAGGGTAGAAGAGTAGACGGTAGCAACATAGGACATGAATGAGGGTGTTTAAAATGGTGGTTGAAAGAGGAGCCCGTAGAAGTCTCTGAACCATGGATGGTCTCCACTGTGTTTTTTTTAATAGATGCTGGTCATTGGACGTGGTCAGGGAGCAGTTTTTAAAAAAAATTAATTTATTTAAATTTATTGTAGAGATGAGGTCTTACTATGTTGCCTGGGCTGGTCCCAGATTTCTGGGCAAAGGCAGTCCTCCCATCTTGGCCTCTAAAAGTGCTGGAATTGCAGGCATGAGCCATTGTGCCTGGCTGGGAGCAGTTTATTACATGTTCTCTTTGTGGTGTTGAAAAGAAGTAGGAGACAAAAGCCTGAACGGGTAATTTGAGGAGGGGGTGTTGGACACATGGAACCTACCTGCCAGTGTCAAGTTTGTACTGGAAGAATTTAATAGAATGTTGAAAGTTTATTTGGGTAGGTGGACCTTGTGAAGTAGTGGCATAATGGGGATTATGCTCGAGGAAGATTAATGTGTGGGGATAGATTAGGTTATTTAGACTTTTAGGGAGGGCTTTATACCTGGAGGTGGAGTTCATGAGGCTTTGCAATTGATTTGATTGGGAGGATGGAAAATGAGGAATGAGTTTTTAAATGACCTTAATGTATTTTTTCATTAGAATATTTGCATGAGTTCTATGTGGCAGGCAAGGTGCTAGGTACTGGATATAGAGTTCTGAGCAAAACTGTGTGTGTGAGTGAATAGGTGGGGAGGAGCGGAGTGAGAATGGCTCTCAGAGGTTTTGCACCTGGGTCATGGGGAAAGTTGTGTAGTGGCTCAGTCTGTAATCCCAGCACTTTGGGAGGCTGAAGTGAGAGGACTGCCTGAGCCCAGGGATTCGAGACCATGTTTTGACAAGTTAAGTTTGAGGTTGACCATGGCAAGTAATCAATTATAAAGTTAGACAATTGGATAGAGGTTGGAAATGGAAAGTGGATCTGAAAACAAATGGTCTTGTTGGGATACAGGGGGATAAGATGAGGATGGGACCTTGTGTACAAAGCTTAAATTTCCGGGGGCTAAGGAAACTGCTGCAAAAAGGGTGGAGGAGGAATCAGTACAACTTACATTTTTTACTTACTTTTCTTACACAATTTTAAAGTTTCCTTTATGATTTTAGAACAAGGTTTTTTTAACCTTAGCACTATTTTGGCATTTTGAGCCAGAAAATTGATATGTTGTAGGGAGCTGTCCTATGTATTGTAGAATGCTGAGCAGCACCCTTGGTCTTTGATCACTGGATGCTAGTGGGTAGCATTGGGTAGCACTTCCTGCTCCCAGTTGTGACAACCAGAAATATATGTAGACATTACTGAATGTGCCCTGGGGGTCAAAATTGCCCATATAGTTGAGAACCACTGCTTTAGGGAGTATGCTTTTGTCATATTTATTTATTTATTTATTTATTTATTTATTTATTTATTTATTTATTTAATTATTTCCATGTATATCCTGCCCAAACCACTGCCAGGGAAGAATTATGAGGTAGACAGTGTCAGCAAAAGGGTTGAACCTGTATTTGGCTGCAAGCATTTTGTGACTCAGTTTGCAATAAAGTTATACATAGGAAGATGCTGGGAATTATACTGTGAAACAGTTTCTGTACTAGGGGAAGCATGAACTTGCAAGACTATTTCATTTTAGCTCTCAACAGGCCTGGACCTGTGATGTGACTGCATTTATGGGCATTAGTATGGGGAATGAAGAGTGGGGGAAACTTCAACTCTGAAAATTTCAGTGGATTGGGGGAAACTTCAGCTCTGGAAGTTTGGGGAAGTTTTCAGTTTTAAAAGGTGTTATTTTACAGAAGTCCCTATGTAGTTCTTCAGTACTTTTAGGAGAAATGATTATTTTAAATGTGTCATATTAAAGAAAATATGTCCTAATAAAGTTCCATAAAAGTTCCCATTGAACATCTCACACCTCCAAACGAAGTGACTTTAGAGGCAAACACAGTTCTAGTGGTTTCTCTATGCACACTACCTTTCACCTAGTAGATGTTCATGAGTTGTCTGAGTCGAATTGAAATCCTGGATGTCACTTATGCTTGACGAATTCTTCCTTTTTGATCTTGAAAGGGGAAGAAGGAGAAGTACTTGGAGGCAAAAAACTTTAGCTTAAACCGGTGTAAGATATCAAAGAACAAGTTTATGACTATGTCAGCAGTGTTCACAGTTTCATTTGAAATCTTTCAGATTGGCCATGGGCTTGGGTGTGCTTATTAGGTCAGCGGAAGGGAGGATGTTGATTCAGGTTGAGGCTTTTCTTCTCTTCCTTAGTGTTCTCCAGGTGCTCTTCTCTTGCCTTTGAGCCTGAAGTTCATTTCTGACAGGTGCTTGGTGAAATGGTTATTGTACTCAGTTTGGCCTAATACACTGTTCATAAGGCTTGAAAAATTGACCAAAAAGAGAGGCAAAGGAAAAATTGAACTATTTCTAAGTAGTTTCAGATGTTGTGTTTAATCTTTTATAAGCCCATAAATTCCAAGAGTTGTTCTCATTTATAAGTAGTGGTGAAAAAAAAACAAAGAGATAAGAACAGGTGTGCTCTAAGTCAGAGGGTGGGATGGAAGTGAGCCCACATGAACTGTTTTTCTTTAGCAGATCAGGCAGATTCCTTTAATTCTGGATGGAGTTTTGGGGGAGCAAGCTCTAGGACACTTTCTCTCTTTGAAAAGAGCAGAAAGTATCTATTGATCTCTGGTCATTGAATAAAACTGGACCATTCTTTGAGTGATTCACAGGAGCAAATTAAGACCCTCCTGCCCCAATTCTGCCTTCAAGACCTTGGATGACATTAGTCCACAAAAATAGGATAGTGAGGAATAAGGTGTAAAGGGGTGAGGACAGACAGTTGCTGCCAAAGTGAATTTGGCCAGGTCCATTCATCTGTTGTTCTTTACCCACAGCTCTCTTATTCCCTCCTCTTTGCATGTTTTTTTCCTTTAAAAAAAAAACAAAAAACAAAAATAAACTTTTTATTTTAAAATGGTTTTAGATTTATTGAACAATTGAGAAGATAATGCAGACACATACCCTGCATCCAGTTTCCCCTGCTATTAACATCCTGCATTAGAATGCTACGTTTGTCACAATGAGCCATACCAATACATTATTAACAACTACAGTTTGTGCTTTATTCACATTTCCTCAGTTTATACTGAATGTCCCTCTACTGCTCTGGGATCCCATCCAGAATGTCACGTTATATTTAGTTGTCACGTATCTGGAGACTGTTTTTGGTTGTGACAATTTCTTAGACTTTTCTTGTTTTTGATGACCTTGACAGTTTTGAGGAGTACTGGTCAGGTAATTTGTAGGATCCCCCACAACTGAGATTTGTCTTTTGTTTTTTTGGATGATTAGATGGGGGTTATGGGTTTTGAGGGGAAGACCACAGAGATAAAGTGCCATTTTCATCACATTGTATTAAGAGTATATATGATCAATATGACTTATCACTTGATGTTGACCTTGGCCACCTGGCTGAGGTAGCATTTGCCAGGTTTCTCCACTGTAAACTGTAAAAAAAACAAAAAACAAACAAACAAACTGTAAAAACAACAACAATTACCAAAAAAACCCCAAACAGTCCTCTCCCCTTTGCATACTGCCCTGTTGGATGAAAATCTCTATGCAACCTACGCTTAAGGAGTGGCAGTGATGCTCTACCTCCTCGAAAAGTGGAGGATCTACATACATTATTTGGAATTCTTCTGCACAGGAGATCTGTCTCTTCTTCCCCATGTATTTATCAGTATGGACTCACAGACATTTATTGTATACTCTCGATCGTAATATAATGCTACTATATTTTGTTCAAATTGTTCCAGCTTTGGCCACTGGGAGCTCTTCACTTGGCTTCTGCATCCCCTTATTGGTGCACCCTCATTGTTTTGTTTTGTTTTTTTGTTTTTTTAAAGGCACTCCTTACTTTCTGGCACTACAAAATAGTATTTTCTTTTGACTTTTTATGTGCCTTTCTAGGCTTTCTTCCCACTGTGGAGTAGTGACCGTTCAGATACTTGATGACCTGAAAGCTAAGGTTTTGGTTTCAGCTAAGCTGACTAATTCACCTCACCTTTGTGACCTTGTCTCTAAGATGAACAATCTTTAGCTAACAGAGTTGTATGAATCAAATAGATGTAAAAGGGCTTTGCACATATTATCAATTCCCTTCCTCCTTTCTCTTTTTTTTTTTTTTGACACTGAAGCACATCTTCAGATTTTCATCTCTGGGTCTTCCTATGATCCCAGTGTATGTTTATTGAATGAATTAATGCATGCTCATTGAATGCAGCTCTTACTACTGCATATCAACAGTTATTTGCTGTATTTAAAGTATACCACAAGCTTTCCCTTTCCTACATAAACCTTTTGTTTTTTGGTTATCTTTTCTCTCTTATATCCCATAGCATAGCACTGACTCACAGGTACTTAACATCTGCTAACTGAGAAACCAATAATAGAGAAAGGGGTTGCCAAACTGAATTTAAATAGAAAAATAATAAGGACTAGAAATAAGCCTTGGGGATGGTGTCATTTTCTCTTTCTTCCTACTACCTCAAGTCTTAAAATTACTTGTAATGGAGTGCTTGTATCATGTGATTGCCAATGATGGATGAATAATTGAGTGAATACCTGTTTGGAACGACATGGTCTCCGACTTAGGTAAGGGATTCAGAGGGATTATCATGAGAGTAATTTGTCTATACAGAGTTCCCCAGCAGCATCCTAAATGAAAATGTGGTGGAAGTGGCATTAAACACAACAAAGGCAGAATGGAGCCTTACTTACATCATGTAATCCAGTGGGGGTAGGAAAGAAGGGCTAGGGTGCTGTCAGCTACTGTCCTAGAGCAGGAATGAAATGTATATATTTGTTTTTGAGAAGAGGAGGACGAGGTAGTCATATGTGATGTTTTCCAACATATGTTCTTAAACATATGTTGGAGATGGAGAACATTGCACGTTGATGTTTCTCTAAGAGTTGAGTTTTGGCGTGACAGGATAAGCAGGGCCTTCCATATGACTGGCCAAGTACTGAGTACTGTGGGGTGTTGCTCCTCTTCTTCGTTCTTTAGTTAAAAAACCAAGGGTTCTTACTGGTCTTTGTTACTTCCTGCTTCTGAAAAGAATGGTCAGTAAAAGCATGTTTATATTCTGACTTGTTGGGGGAGAAAGTATATGTTCTTTGGGAATAGATATTGAGTCAGTAAATTGTTGGTGGTTTTACTACTGTTAGGAAGCTGTTTTATCCACAGCATCTAGCTATGGGTATGGAGTCTGGGCTCTTTTTCTAAAAATGAGGCTGGGCCTTAAATGGAAGGCTGGATTAGGAAGGGCTTGAGAAGCAAGGGTCCTTCTGATATTCAATGCATCTTCCTTTCTGGTCTTTTTTGTAGCAAATTTTTCTTCTGTGCTCTCTAGGAAGCTGATGTGGTTCCTGTCCTCTAGCTGACTAGTACCTGGAATGTCAACAGAATGACTCATGTCCCCAACATCCTGTCCTTGTTCTAGAGAAAGGGAACTGTTTGCCTTTGGAAAACACAGCTTACCTCTGTGGAAAAACCCCATAGCAAGCATTGCTTCAATACAGAGTTTTCCTTAAATGATGTCTCGTGTTTTTTTTTGTTTTTTTTGGAGTCAGGGTTTCACTTTGTTGCCCAGACTAGAGTGACATGATCACAATGATCACAGCTCATGGCAGCCTTGACCTCCTGGGTTCAGACGATTCTTCTACCTCAGTATCCTGTGTAGCTGGATCTTCAGGTGTGCGCTACCATGCTTGGCTAATTTTTTTTATTTTTTGTAGATACAAAATTTTGCTATGTTACCCAGGGTGGCTTCGAACTCTTTGACTCAAGCAATCCTCCTGCCTTGGCCTCCCAAATTTCTGAGATTACTGACGTGAACCACCATGCCCAGCCTTCTTGTGACTTTTTATAATGAAAGTGCTGGTTTTCCTGTGTCTTCTATGAGTGCCAGGTGATTGAGAATTAGAGAGCTGTTGATTGGAAAGCGCCTTGGAGATCAACTGGTTCAACCCCTTTTTATGGTTTTAGAAACAATGTTGAAATAGAGTGACTTGGGATCAGAAACCGGTCAGTGATAATCAGGACAAATTAGTACCTGGATCTCCTGATATTCCTGGTTCTGTGTCTTTGATTTATGTTTTGGAGTTGGGTTTTTAACATTTCATTTGGCTGCCTAATTAGAAATTCTGTCTATGTATAATGGTATTGATATGGGTGGATGTTGAAAACTGCATATAGCATAGCAAAATCTTTAAGAATACATGATATACACTGAGCCATTATTTAGAAGCTAAGGGGATGTAGAAGAGTCAGGATTCTCCTGATTTTCGGCATATTCCATCCCACTGACCCGTAAGACAGATTTTGGCAAGTCCTATCTCTTGGGACTTTGTGAGAAGGGGGCTGGATTAGACTAGTTTTTGGTTGTTTTTTTTTTTTGCATCTGAGTCTCTGTCTCCCAGACTAGAGTGCAGTGGCACCATCACAGCTCACTGCAGCCTCCATCTCCTGGGCTCAGGCGATCCTTTCGCTTCAGCCTCTCGAGTAAACTAGGACTTCCACCACACCCGGCTAATTTTTTGATTTTTTTTTTCTTTGAGGTCTTACTATGATGTCCAGGCTGGTTTTGAATAGCTGGCTCAAGCAATCCTCCTGCCTCAACCTCACAAAGTGCTGAGATTATAGGTATGAGCCACTGTACCTGGCCTAGACTAGTATTTTTTGATGTTTCAAGGTCTAAAATTTTGATTCCCTGTTTCTTTTTAAAAAATTTTTTTATTACCTATTTCTATGAATGTATGTTGGACATTTTTCCTGCAGTGATACAGAATGTCTGCAACGTAGATAAATCTGTCTTCTTTAATTCCAGTATTATAGAACATGATTTTCATATTTCCATTGATGTTGTTTTTCTTGTCAAAGAACTAGTTCAGTTCCCAAAGTTATCTATGTGTTCAGTAGTATTCTGAGTAAGGAGAGGAGTAGAGAGTAAGCTTGCTCTTTGTAAACATCATCAACTCTTTGTTAGCTTAGATTTGGTGTTAATGGCAGGGAAAAGAACCATAGGAAGAGGACAAAAGAAGTTGGTGTGTGGGAGCTATGGCCCATCATTTTATTGTGTGTTTCCCCTTTTAGGTATTTTTTTTTTTGAGTTGGAATCTCATTCTCTTGCTCAGTCTGGAGTGTGGTGTCATGCTCACAGCCACTGCAGCCTCGACCTGCTGGGCTCATGCAATCCTTCTGCCTTAGCCTTCCAAGTAGCTGGAACTACAGGCATGTGTTAGGTGTTTTAAGTGCTGTGAGTGAAGATATATCATGGTTCCTTCTACAGCCTACACTTTCTCCTCTTAGATTCGGATTGTTATGATGGTAGTATAACTTTTGACAAATGGTGTTTGTTTGTGTGAAAGTATAATTTTTATCTGAATTGAGTAATTTCTTTTGCCATTATTCCCTTCATTTTACAGATGAGAAAATTTAGCCTTAGAGAGCTTAGGGTACTTGCCCCAAATCTTATAGCTGGTATAGGATCTCAAATCCAAGTCTTTCTGACTTCATAGTTGGTATTCTTAGCTATGTGACTTTCCAGGCACTACAGACCACTCCACTTTAAGTATGAGATGTTTCTTTTACCTTTTGTTCATACTGATTTGGAAGCTTATTGTTTTCTTTTTTTCCACACATTGCTCCCTGGTGCCTAGCGTAAGACTGTAATAGAAACATTTTTGTAAATGATTTAAAGGTAGTGAATGTGATGACCTGAAAAAGAGAAAAAAAGAAGCTTCTGAGTCACTCAGATCTAGTCATCCCAATTCTGTCACTTTGTAACTTTGGGTGTGAAAAATTAACTTCATTAAGCGTCAGTTTCCTCACCTGAAAGCATCTGGAAAATATTTTCCGTACTGGACTGTTAAGACAATTGAAATAGAATACCTTAAAACTTTTTGCCCAGTGCTTAAACACATAAAATGTAAGTATTGAGCGGTTGCCATTATATTTAGGTTGATAAACTAACATCAGAAAGAAAATCTAAAATGTTTCTTTCACCTTCTGTTTTTTTCCCCCAAAGAGTATGTCATTTCTCCTAAATGCCTGTCACCCTCAGGGAGTTCTCAGTAATAGGGTGAACATAACAGTGACAGAATGAGGATTTAATATTATTAGATGCCATTTTTTGTTTTCTTTTTTCCCTTGGTCATTCAGGAGAAACTCATGTAGCCCTGGCTGCTGTGGGATGTCAGCTTTTCCCTTCTGCTGACTCCTGGCAGCACCTCCCTTCAGGGAGTTGGTGGGGCTCACAAGGCAATCAGTTGCTTCTTCATGCTTGCCTTCTCCGGCTCACATTTCTCAGTTCACTGGAAAAGTCCCCATATCTTTTTGTCTGCTGAATTGTGGCCCAGAAGCCTAAGTGGCTTGTGCATTAAATGGGGAGGAACCTACACTTCTTCCCTTGCTTTTCAGCATTTTGGCGTTTGAATTTTTATCTGCCACATTGAGCTTATTGACTCTGGGGCTGGGGTGGGTCTATTTGTTTAATCTTAATTAGAAACAAGCCTCTTTATCCTCCTCCTTCTTCATCTTCCTGGGAGAAATGTGTTTTCTAGGCAGAGTAGATTTATCACAGTGGTGTCTAATAAAAAAAAAAAGTACCTGGCACACAATAGGTGATCAGTAGATGAAAGAAACAGTTCCTGTAGCTCTACCAAGGTATCCAGGAGGGGGGTGGGGGGATCTGTTTGTAAGGGATGAGAATTGGTTTTTTGACTTAAGTAACTTGAGTTGGAAAATTACTCTGCCATTTCCCTGAGTGACGCATAGAGGCTGGAGGGTGACAGGGAATAGGGTTGGAGAGGTTCTCTTGTAGGTGAACTGATGCCATTCTCAATTTAGAATAAGGTACGTATTTGAAAATTACTTAACCCAGTGCCTTGGATTCGGCCTGTAGACTAATTGACAGATACTGAATAGTTGTGATAAGAAATAATATTAGCACTTAGGCCTTTTTATCTTCAAAGAACTTTTAAACTTTTATTTTTTCTTAAACATTTTAAAAAATTATGTTTATTATAGAGATGTGGGGTACAAGTGAGGATTAACTACATAAGTAAGCTACATGGAGGTGAAGTTTGGGCTTCTAATTGGCCCTTTCAAAGAACTTTTTTTTTTTTTTTTTTTGAGTTGTAGTCTCACTGTGTCACCCAGACTGGAGTGCAGTGGTTGCTCCCGGCTACTGCAGCCTTGACCTGCTGGGCTCTGGCGACCCTTCCACCTTAGTCTTTCAAGTAGCTGGAACTACAGGTACATGCTACCACACCCAGCTAATTTTTTTTTATTTATTGTAGAGATGAGGTCTCACCAAGTTGCCCAGGCGGGTCTTGAACCTGCGGGCTCAGGCAATCCACTTACCTCGGCCTCCCAAAGTGCGGGATTACGGCTGAGCCACCGAGTCCGGCCTCAAAGAACTTTTTAAAAACACTTTTAAACGGTGATTTTACCTTGTATATTTATCATAGCATAATGATTGCTTCTGTGTCTTTGTTGTATTATGTTTCTTAGGATGAGTAAGTAAGTTTTTTCAGTCGATTAATAAAACATTTATGGATTTAAAGCCTTTGGGGAGTGAGAATTGAAATGATAACATCTGAAGCTTCACATTTGCTGGCAAACTGCTGGCTTAGCATTTTGTTTGTTTTTCACAATTTTGGACTCTAGCAATCAGAGATTAAATGAAATTCAGGAATTGTATGTGAGCTTTTTTTTTTTTCCCCCTTTAATACATACAGATGCTCTTTGGCTTATGATAGCATTATGTCCTGATAAGCCCATTGTAAGTTGAAAATATCCTTAGTCAGAAATGTATTTAATACACTGAACCTACTGAACATCAAAGCCTAGCCCAAGTTAACCATACTTAGAACAGTTATATTAGCTTGGAGTTGGGCAAAGTCATCTAACACAAAGTCTATTTTATGATGAAGTGTTGAATATCATGTAATTTATTGAATACTAAAAATGTAAGATAAAATGGTTGTATAGGTACTGGAAGTATGGTTTCTACTGCATATGTGTAGTTTTTGCATCATTGTAAATTTGAAAGATAGTTAAGTCAGGGACCATCTGTAATTAGTTCTGTCATATATGGGTGAGGTGCTCCTTGTGTGTTGATTTCTAAAGTCAATCTAAAGCAGATACTTAAAAATATCAACAAACAATTAGAAGTTTACTGGTTAAGAGGGAGGAGGGGTTGCATGACTTCATATGCTTCTTCTCAAGCTTTTAAAATCATGAGTCAAGAACCTTCAATGGAGTGCTCTTAGACCCATGCTTTCCTTCCTCACCTCTTCACTTATATAACAAGATACTAAGGTGATCCAAGGGAATTAAGGTATTATGATTCCAGATGATTAGCTGGGTTCTGCTCAAATCTAACTGCTATGTGCAAGGCTTTACAAAAATTGGATCTCTGGAGGATTAGGAAAATGATAGCTGGCAAAACTGCCTTAGTATAGAAAAGATACCACTTATTCATTAATTCTTTATATTGAACAGTGCTTTGGGGGATACAGAAAGGCACTAAAGTCATGGTTCCTGCCCTGGGTTAAACTATAGTTTGAGAACCTTTTAATTTTTGATTTTTTTAAAAGCAGTTTAAAAAGAGTTCAAGGGCAGGGAAGTAAGTTTCCCTGACTGGAAAATAAGGAAAGGCGTGTGATTAAGGTAATGGGGAAGGCAATCGGTGGAGTGTTTGCAGTCTGTTGGGTAAATTTCCTGTTTTATGTGGGATGTAATTGAGAGTTATATGAAATGAACTTGTCATCAACACGGCTGCTAATGGTGAGTCAGAGGACATGGCATATTAGTCCAGTCCTGCAACAATCGTACCTGATCATTGGTGATAATGATATTGATGCTTTATAGAGGAATTTTGTTTTTCCCCCATTTAATCCTCACAATGATCAATTTCAGATGGTAGCTTAGAGGAGTAAATGGTTTTCCCAGTCTCATATTGCTTAGGGGTAGAGCTAGGATTTGAAGCCATGATGCTATACTGTACCTGGTAGATGATAGCAGGCTTCTCAAAATAAAGATGAATGGACCCAGAGATATGTTTTAGAGGCAGAAGCCACAGTAGCTTAGTAATAGACTAGGTGTGTGACAAAATGAGTGGGAAAAATATGATTTTAAAATGAGTGTTCTGGAGAAGAAGCAAGTAGGGTAGCAAGAATAATCAATAAAGCTCTGTCTTGGGCATGTTTATGGACTCTTCCTCCTAGAGAACAGCCAATAGCCTTTAATCAGTGTTGATTTCATCTTTTGGCCTTCATAAAACAGCTGTTACTCCAAGTGCTTGCTGTTGATATGGAGCACAGGTTGTGAACACAATGCTTGTATGCTGAATTTCATACACACATATGGATGTTGACTTTAGCCAGGAGACCAGTACCCTTTCCCAGTGGATCTTAAAGTCACACATCACACTTACATGGTGTCTTTTCATTTAGTCCATGAAATAATTGGCATCTCATTGCAGCAGTACTGTGATAGTCACTGATTGACAAGATCCTCCTTGAGAAGGACTACGTTTATTCTGATTTCTTCAGATCAACCCTTCAGAATTGGAAGAAGTCAGCTCATGATCAGAGATCATGCTGAGTGGATGTAGCATTCTGAAAGTGACTGTGCCCCAGGATTCTCAGACCTGGCTGAGCAACAGGTAGCCCATCAGATTTCTTGCTGAGGAATGCCAGTTAAATCTTGAATGAATTTGGTACTATGACTTTAGTAGTGGATCAGACAAAGGTTCCATGCCTGACTGACCACTATCCCCCGCTCCCCCCTCTCCCAGTGTTTGTCTTTGGTTGGCTTTTCAGGTTCATGGTGTATGGTTAAATATTTTTATTCTCTTTATGTAAGATTTTTATTTTCCTGGGTGAAAAAAGTGAGTCCTTCCCCCATGAAGGATTTACTTGATTAAAATATGACTCCTCTTGGGTGAGAGTGTAAATGTGAGTAGTGTGACCTTATAACAGCTTGCTGACTGTCCAGAGGGGTAGCTTTAGGAGGGGAACCCTGCTAGGTCCCTTTGCCCCAAGTTATTTTTCTTCACCTGCTTGCAACAGGATCACTAAATGTACTAGTAGCTAGCTGTTAATAACTTCTAGTTAAAGAAGAGCATGCTACCTGGTCTCTGAGTTACTTGGAGCAGTACTCATTTTAAAATAAACATTCTCCTTTCCCTCTCTCTTTGCCCCTTAGCAAAATATTTCCTATTAGAAAAAACATGAAGCCATTGGTTAATTTTTCCCTTCCCTAAGGCAAAGTCAACCAAATATGGGGTCCTGAGAGAATTTGATAGAAGTAGATAAGATTTTTGATAAGAGTTGAAGGAAGAGAAAATCTGAGAAGGGAAAGTGAAATTATATTCCCAAATATAAGCATGAACAAATAGTAGGCATAGTTGGTTGTGTATTTGTGGGTGTGCATGTCTGTGAATTGGTGGTGAGTATTCCACATACCACACTTGCAGGAAAAAAAAAAAGAGAGAGAGAGAAATAGATACTTGTTGGAGACAAATGCACTATGTCCCTTAGAAATCTGCCCATACACCAGCTTTGCTCATGTTTTCTATGTATTTCATTAACAGTAACTCAGAAAGTTCCACTTTCACCCCCATTTATCTCCTATGAAATCTCAACAAATTCTTAGCCACTCTGAACAGTGTATTTTACTTGAATGATTCCTGTGTCGCCAGACTTCTGGGGAGTTGAGCACATGGTACTCTTTTATTTGATGTCATAAGAAAACCTTGGTACTCTTTGGACATTCAGCTTTCAGTGGAGGTCAGAGCTAATTCTCTGATGAACATTTTAAGTGGTATGTTAGCCCTAGTGCATGACTTTTGAAGTCTGGGGATGTGACCCTATTATAGTGTTCCCATCCAAGATTATAAAAGCATCCCAAATGTTATTTGGAAGTCAAATGATAGGTCGCGTACTCATTTGGGGTTAATCTTCCTCTTACTAAGGTTTTGTACTCAGTATTTCATCAGCTTAAGTGCTAACTATAAACTTTTATTTCCTTTACTGTGTTATTAAAGTAAAGTCTTTTCTGTTTGACCTCTATAAATGAGACGAGTTCTTGCTTTTTTAGTACTCTTTTTGAGCTCCTGGCAGGTGTCATTTGGAGCCCAGTGAAGGCTATCCTTATATATTGTTTTCATAAGCTAAGTAAGGCTCAGGAAGAATAGGAAAAGATAGATGTTCTTCCCAGGTTAGAAAGAAAAGGGAGGATCAAAACTTTGCAGTTTACTTATGAATCTTGTTGGAGTGCCCTTTAGAGGAAAATATTTTCTGATTCTGTCTCCTCTGCAATAGGCTTTTTTTCATACATGTTATATACTTACATCAATTTTAAAAAATTAGGAACAGAATTTATGCCAACCTTCTAGTTAGTTGATTTTAATTTTAACTTTTTTTCTGGATTAGCTTGTTTTTAGAGCCCCTGTTAATAAGAAACATGTTTTCTAATGACAATAGAATTAATATGGATGAGGGAAAGAAGGAAATTATTTTCATTTCTAGTCTGATATGTATTCTGTAGCTACATGGTTGGTCATTAAAAGGCATTTGATACTATATCAAGAAGCAGCAATTTTGTATGTAATAGGCATTTCTGGCAAAATTAGTATCAGCAATTTTCAAAAGAATAGGATGCTGCTTTATAGAAAATTAAGCCTGTCCATTTCCTCCTGTCTTCCTCCATGTTCATTTCTTTTATGTCTTCTTTCCTCTTCATTTATGTAGCTTTTCCACACGAACTCAAGTATTGATTGTCTCTAGTCTCCTTTCTGTGCAGAAGTCAAGATGGCCCTTGACTGGTCTTGTAAATGATATTGAAGTTATTACCTTCAGTGAAGAGATGGGGAATAATCTTTCTGCTGTTTCTTTATCTAGTGGTTAGGGAATGCCTTTGTATCTTCTATAAACAACAAAACAAAACAAAACAAAACAAAAACCCCCATCACCAACAAAAATTGAAGGAAACCTTTTAGCAGAGAAAAATGGAAAAATTTGGAATGACTAAAACATAAAATTACCAGAATGCTTCTCTAGCTAGTAGCCGTATTAAAGAAAAACTCATTTTTCTTAAAGTGAAGAAATTTATCTCTTAAGAAATCACAGAGTTAAACTGAAATGGAAACTTAGTTCCATATCCTTTTTTGAGTTTTTCTAGGTTGGACTATATGAACTTGCCACTGTTATAGGTTAAAAATGGTTGCTTGGTGGCAATCTCATGGCTCAACCCATTGAACTTTATGAGGAAATTGAGACCCAGGAGGATAACCCCTTCCTATCCTTGAACCCAGTAGACAGAAAACTGAGACAAAACTATTTTATTTGACTATACTTTCCTTACTTCCTCACTCCCTCATCTTCAGGAGTTAATAGATATAAAGAAATAAAGGATATTTTTGTAGGAGATTGGCAAATCAAGGTGACTGTCTTGGGCATTGAGCAGGCAGCAACAGAAACACTACCCCTCAACACTTAGACAATTACACCCAAATTGTAAAGCAAGGTTACCGTAGAGCCAACCTCTGTCGAAATGAGTATTTTAAAAAAAAAATTATTTTATTTTAAGGATGTGGGGTCCAATTCAGAGTTAGGTGTGCAAATGTTCATTATGCAGCTATCCTTACGGATGAGGTGTGTCCCTCTTCCCCAGGCAGATTCCCACTACTGCCAATCCCGCTTCCCCGCCCCCCTCCCAGCAGTTTCCCACTACTGCCAATCATTTTCTTATAGTATTACGATAATTGCTCAAGGTCTGCTTATGAAGAAATGAGTATTTTTATTCACCAGTCATTGTGTTTAATTGAGCTGCATCGTGTTGTCCTTGGGGAACATGGATTGTACTATTTTTCATTAAATCCCGACATGCTTAAAAAAAAAAAAGTGACTGCCATCTACTGTATGTAGCTGATTGATGCCAGCAAAGTTTGCTGCACCTAACAATAGTTCTTCTCCATGAATCACTCTATTGATACTTTTAAAACTCATTACTGCTAACCAAACAGTAGTGGTTTTATTACTGTACTAATGGAGCCTGGTACTTGGCGGCTGGGGCAAGGGGGAAGGGGGGGGAAGGTAGGGCAAGGAATGTGGGCAGGACAAGTGGATCTCTTTCCATGATTAATGGTGTCTCCTAGAAAACTAGTTAGGCAGTTTCCAATAAAACAATGTGATAGTCTAGATACAATGCAGGGTCTAATATGCATATGCAAGAATGCACTAAATGAATCATCCCTAGCAGGGAAGGACAAGGACTATCTCAATGAAGAGTCAGCAAGACAGCAGAGTTTTCTGTGGTCTTTTCCAAGAAAGTGATTTGCTTTCCTAGCAGTACATAGAGATGAACAAACGAGTTGCGAAAGATATGGATGCTGTTGGACACAGGACTATGATAGGCTTGGCAGGCTCCTCATTGCAGGCAAGACAGACCCATGTCATGGCTTTTATCCTCTTATATGGTTTTTGTAATGTACTTGGGTTGTTGCTTCTCTCTCTCCCTTCCTCCCTTCCTCTGTTATTGTTTTAGATTTGTTTTTATTTGGGGTTTTTTTTTTTTTTTTTTTTCGAGTTGGAGTCTCACTCTGCCACCCAGCCTGGAGTACAGTGGCATGCTCATGGTCACCGCAGCCTCAATCTGCTGGACTTAGATGATCCTTCTGCCTCAGCCTTCCAAGTAGCTGGAACTACAGGCATGCGCCATCATGCCTGGCTAATTTTTCCTGATTTATTGTAGAGATGAGGTCTCGCCAAGTTGCCCAGGCTGGTCTCGAACCCGTGGACTCAGGCAATCCTCTCACCTCGGCCTACCAAAATGCTGGGATTTTAGGCGTGAGCCACTGTGCCCAGCCTGTTGTTAAAATTTGAGTAATCTATTTACCTTTAATATGACTACTGATGTAGATGAGTTTATATCTGCTGTCTTACAACTTGTTTCCTATTTGACCTGCTGTATGCTCTTTTTCCTCTTTGACTTTTGGATTAAGCAGAAATTTTTAATTGAAATTTTCCTGTTTTTGAAGTTGTTAACTACAGATTATTTTACTCTACTAATGGGTATCCCACAAATATTCCACAGATAGTATTATAGGGTGCATCTTTAAAAGTCTAATACAGACCCTTTATTTTAACTCTGTTTTAGTATACTGCTTACGATGCTTTTTTTTTTTTTTTTTTTTAGTTGGAATCTCACTCTGTCACTCAGGCTGGAGTGCAGTGGCACACTCACAGCATCCCAGTATCGACCTGCTGTGCTGCGGTGATCCTTCTGCTTCAGCCTTACAAGTGGCCAGAACTACAGGCATGCACTACCACATCCGGCTAATTTTTTTTTATTTATTGTAGAGACGAGGTCTCCCCAAGTTGCTAAACCCACGGGCTCAGACAATACACTCACCTTGGCCTCCCAAAGTGCTGGGATTATAGGCTGAGCCACCAAGCCTGACCTGCTTATGATTCTTCATGAACCTCACTGAAATGACTTTATTCTTGTTTTCTACTTCACTTCCTCCCATAGTAGCTGTTACTTGCTGACCTTGCTTACAACTTTCATTGAAGTTGTTGCCCAATGTCACTTGCCCTTTGAGGCATTGCAGTCAAGTGAACATTCCCACTGCTAAGGTGTGGGTTCCCTAGAACAAGGATGGAAGCTTGCTAGTCTCCCTGTGAGCTCGTCATTTCTCCTATAGGAAGAACTATTCTGTCTCCTTCTAGGCTTGACATCTGGCCCACAGTAGCCTCTTGGTGGAGATTTGAATGACTAGGGCCACCTAAACCATATGCCAAAGCCAACCTCAGAGTTAAGGTGTGAGCTAGCCCATTTTAGGTCAACTCTAGTCTTTAGCCCTGCTGCTTCTACAAGTCCCTTCTAGTTGTTTCTGTTGGATGAAAATTATTATTTTCCCTAACTTTGGTGTTGCTCTGTTTCATGCACAATCACATTGACTGTATACCTGTACACTCTACTTCTTGCTAACTGTAATACTGTTACAAAAAAATTAATTACCTTGAGTAACTACCATTTTTTCCCAGAGGAATGAGAGGAATATGCATAGAAATATTGTGTATATAGATCCCTGAGTTCCTCTTGGACTTATTGAGCTTTGTGTGCCTAAGCATGTAAAACGTTATATAATTCCAGTATAAAATACCTCAGCACAGATTCAGCTACACTGTGGGTCACTGATATTTAGGTCATTCTAAGCTGTGATAAGGACGCCTAGGACAGAAGTGTGACTCTTTCCTTCTGATGACAGCTTTATAACAGTTCTGTTACATTAAAAAATAACCCTAGAGATTTATCATGTGAATGTGGATACCCACTTCTCAATAATGGAGGAGTTTTTGGATCATGCGGGTTCTTTGCTTGGAGACAGCATGGTCTATCCAGAAGCACCGAGGATTTGTTAAGACCTAAGTTTACCACCTAACTTTGCTGCTTTTTTGAGTACCCATGGGTAAACTACCTCACTTCCTTCAGCCTTTTTGTAGACTGCTCACAATTCTTATTGAACCTCACTGAAATGGCTTATATCCTACTCCAGTTCAGTGGCGATGATTACACTCAACTTAGTTCATAGGTTTATTACAGAGATAAAGTTATGTATTATTTCCTAAATGTGTTTTTGAAAACTGTAAGTCAGTCTACATATGATTTGTGTATTCTGTTTTCTTCTAATATTTTCCATTTTAGCAACTTAGAATAAAGGCATACCTCATGTAGAGTTTGCTGACATTTATTTATTTTTGAGGTGGGTAAGACTAATATTGAGTTCAAGATAATCTTTTCCCCCTTTATTAATTATACTAGGTGTCTACTCCAAGGATATTAAATTTGTTCCAAATGAACCAGTTTTGGGTTCCATGTTTTTGTAGCAGAAGTCAGAGAAGAGATAGTGCTACCTTTAAGCATTGTAAATGTTCAGAGAGGAGTTTTCTTAAGACAAACTAGCAAGAAGTTGTTTCTTCAACGGAAGCATGTGGTTGATGTAAATTGACTCTCTAGACAAATATTTATCACAGCCTCTTCTGCCAGAGTGAATGTGGTCACCAGAGGCAGCAGTAGCAGCTATCTTTATCTGAGTAAGTGCAAGGCTGAATTCAGATGCCCCTTCCTGGGGCCGCCAACTTGTGTGACATTTGGCATGCAGGAAATGGATGTTCAGTGTTGGCCTCACTGGGTATTGGAAAAACCCCATTTATTGGAGGATCTGCCAAGCATGTATGGATGAGGATTCTTCAGGATTGCAAAACTAGCAAGTGGGAGGGGATGGCTTAATAGATGTCTTGCTTAGTCCCCAGAAGCACTATTGAAACTTGCTTTGGTAACCATAGAGAAGAGGTAGAAGTCTTATCTACCAGGATACCCATGGACACCTCCTGGGATAAAGCAAGGGCTTTGACGTAATTTCATTTCTGGAATTAACTTGAGAAGTTATGTTCACTTTTATCAAAGCAAGATTGGCAGATAATGTCAGTAACTAGTGAGTAGTTTTTTGTTTTCAACTTTTATGAAGAATGAACCCATTTTCTAATTTCTACAAGAGAAACTGCATCAGAGTTTAGCCTTCACTGGAGAGGGCTATCTAGATGGTTGGCAAAGCTTACATGAACTCTCACAGTTTGTCTAACATTTGAAATAAAAGACCAAACCTAGAATCAAATACATTGAGTATGTACTTCTTCCCATTGCTCAGCTGCAGCTTTTGCAATTGCATGGCAGTTGAAAGCGCCTGAATCTAAAGTTACCCATGTTGACTTCTAGCCAAGCCAACCCAGTGGAACTTTCAGGATTTGGAGGAGACTTTTAATGAAATTAGATTGTAGCTGCTATATTTAACTTTTAATAATACCCATTTGGGATAAATTTGAATTTCCCAAGTGTCAAAGCCAAAGCATTGAAATATGGGTCAAGTAGGCTAATGGGATAAAAAATACAACAACATAACAAGCACTAACATTTACCAGTTGTGTCTCAGGTAATTAATTAGAGCAATGTATAGTCACTAACCTGTGTGGATGTTTCACTGGTTCAGAAAAATAGCCCCAGTGTCTCCCAGATGAGCAGACTGCTTCCAATGGGTACTTGAAATAATGAGATTCGACTTGGATTTGTATATCTGGGTAGTCAGACCTTAATGATTCAGGTATAGGTTGTCCTCTGGTATCTGTTGTGAATTGCAATCCTGTGTTGACCTCTACACTGCTACATATCTCAGTCTTTATTAGGGAATGTAGAGGTGCTTGGACAAACTTAAGATAGTGTAGATACACAAATCTGACATATGCAAGGTTCCTTAAGCTACTTAGACAATACATGAGTTTGTGTGTGAATGGATGATTTGTGCCCTTCTTCTTTTCCTTCAGGACCCGTGATTGAGAGGTTTGTGTTGAACTTGTGCTTAAAGTCTCTAGATACAAAACTTCAAGATCTTGGCTTAACCAGAAGAGTTTACAAGTTCGTTGAATGACATTGATGTGCACAGGAAATTCTGTGGCTTTCTGTCAGCTGAATCTGCTGACTGGTAAGACTTTTTGGGGAGGGAACTAGCCTTGGTGTGGGTCAATGTAGTGTGTTGACAGTGGGATCGAGAGGAAGTTAGGAAATAGTCCAGGACATTGGTGCTGTTGGATATGCATCTACTGAGATATTCCCGTGATCTGTGTCCATGCACCCAAGGTAATCAGGGCCTTGAGACTTAAGACTGAGGGGAAGCTTTTCAAGGCAAAAGATAGAAGACAGAAAACATGCCAGCATGTGATGTATCTTCTCTTTTGCTCTGCTCCCATCTGCACTTACTGCCTGCTGCTCTGACATGTGAAGCACCTTCTATATACTTCATATTGTTAGTGCTAAAATCCCACTGAAGCCAAACTGTTACTTTGACCTGCCCTGATGGTTCCTTTACGCACCAGTGAGTATGTGAGTAAATGCATTAAAAAAAAATTATAGCAGTTCTTTTGGAATGGTTGGAACCTAGAAAAGTCACCAATTTGTTCATTGCCTTTTGCATGGTTATTTCCTTTTCTTCTTCATTTTTTGACACATTTTAAAAAAACATTTTTTGCTATGGTGAAATGTAAGATAAGATTTACTGTTTTAACCATTTTTAAGTACACAGTTCAGTGATGTTAAGTACATTTATATTGTTGTGCAACCATCACCACCATTCATGTCCAGAGCCTTTTCATCTTCCTAAACAGAAACCCTATACCCATTAAACAATAACTTCCCATTTCTCCATCTTCCAGTCCCTGGTAACCACTGTTCTACTTTTTAGTCTCTATGAATCTGCCTTTCAAAGTAATTCATAAGTGGGATCCTGCAATTTTTACTCTTTTGTGTCTGGTTTATTCATCCATGTTGCAGCATGTGTCAGAATCTCACTCCTTTTCATCATCTGGATATAACACATTTTACGTGTCCAGTCAGCATTCATTCATCATTTGAATCATTTCCACCTTTGGGCTAATTATTATTATTATTTTTGAGTTGGAGTCCCACTTTGTCGCCCAGGTGACAAAGTGCAGTGGAATGCTCACAGCCACCCCAGTGTCGACCTGCTGGGCTCCAGCAATCCTTCTGCCTCAGCCTTCCAAGTAGCCTGAACTACAGGTGCACACTACCACCCGGCTAATTTTTTTGATTTATTGTAGAGACGAGGTCACACCATGCTGCCCAGGCTGGTCGCGAACCTGTAGGCTCAGGCAGTCCTCTCGCCTTGGCCTCCCAAGTGCTGGGATTACAGGCTTGGACCACTGTGCCCTGCCGGTAATTAAAAAAAAAAAAATCAGAGTCTTACTCTGTCTCCCAGGCTGGAGTGCAGTGGCATGCTCACTGCCACCCCAGCGTCAACCTGCTGGGCTCCAGCGATCTTTCCACCTCAGCCTTCTAAGTAGCCAGAGCTATAGGCTTGCGCTACTATGCCTGGCTAATTTTTCAATTTATTGTAGAGCTGAGGTCTCGCCAATGTGCCCAGGATGTTCTTGAACCTGTGGGCTCAGGTAATCCCCTCACCTTGGCTTCCCAAAGTTGGGATTACAGGCTTGAGTTACCCTGCCCGGCCCTGGCCGGTAATTCTATGTTTAGTGTTTTTTTTTTTTTTTTTTTTTGAGTCAAGGTCTCACTCTGTTGCCCAGGCTGGAGGGCAGTGGCACAATCACAGTTCATCACAGTCTCAACTTCCTGTCTCACCCTCCTTTGTAACTGGGTCTACAGGTGTGTGCTACCATGCCTGGCTACTTTTTAAGTTTTTTGTAGAGATGAGGTCTTACTATGTTGTTCAGGCTGGTCCCAAACTCATGGGCTCAAGTATTCCTCCTTCCTTGGCTTCCCAAAGTACTGAGATTACTGGCGTGATTAGAGGCGCCCAGCCTCTGTTTAACTTTTTGAAGAAACGTCATACTATTTTCCACGGTAACTGCTACATCATCTTACATTCCCACTAGGAATGCATGGGGGCTCCAATTCTTCTACATCCTTGCAAACACTTGTTTTGTTTTTAATTGGTAATAACCATTCAGTGGGCGTGAATTAGCATCTCATTGTTTTAGTTTGCATTTATGTATATAATTATTTTTAGAACTATGTTTAAGCATGATATTTTTCTGCCTTGATCAGTTAATATTTTGTCAACTTTTTGCCTTTCAAATGACTGCTCTTTGTTTATTGAGAAATTATAGTATAAATATTTATGGAAGTACAAAGTGATGTTATGATTTTTTAATACAACATGGAATGATAAAGTCAAGCTGATTAATTTAACCATTACCTCAAATATTTGACACTTTTGTGGTAACATTTGAAATTTACTCTCTGTGATATTAAATGTACACAACTCTATTATTGTATTCACCATGCTGTGCAATAGATCTCAAAAAAGGAAGAAATTCTGTCATTTGTGAAAACATGAATAGAATTGGAAAACATTATGCTAAGTGAAATAAGCCCAAACAGAAAGACAAACACCACATGTTCTCACTTTTAGGTGGAATCTAAAACACTTGAACTGATAGAAGCAGGGAGGAGAATGGTGGTTACTGGAGTCTGGGGTTGGGAAGAATCAGGAGAGGATGGTCAAATGTACAAATCTCAGATGGGAGAAATAGTTTTAATTCATTTTTGAGATCTTAAATGACTATATTTGATTGCTTCTTTCTGAGCTCTCTTAAAGTTACCAGTCCACTGAAGAATTAGACTTTGATCCAAGAATGCAAATGTGATCTTCACTACAGAAAGGAAAAGAACAGAGTAAAACCATGTGTAGGTGCCCCGGAGACCCCAGGAGGACTGTAAGGCCTCCTGTGACCTGCTGTGGGCCTCTGAGTCACTTTGCTAGGGGGCATACTTGCTGGATGTTGGAGAACATGGGATTCTGGTTTTAAGAGACAAGTTTCTAATGGGACAAAAATGGATTAAACCAAGACTTATGCCAGGCATCAGAGACAGAGTGAAATTATCCAATTTATCATCCTTTCCTCAAGGCTGAGAGGTTTTTAAGCAGTTTGTAAAAACTTTGAAAAGGGATAGGGAAAGCTTGAGAATAATTTAAAAACTTGTCCCCTGCAGGCCAGTTTGTTAAAAGCCCAGTTTTACCAAAAGGTGAAGGCTGTAATTAAGCAAAAAGCCTTTGAAAAAGAATCTTGATCTACACATGGTTTTACTCTGTTCTTTTTACCCTATTAACAGAGATTACAGGGTATGGTTAGTAAACAGAGTATTTAAAAGTGAAACAAAAATGAGTGCTTTGTGAAAAGACTAATTTGGTTACCAAAAATGATAGAAACTTTCAGAAAATACAGAATAAAATATGCTTGGAAGCAAATGGAACTCTTTGTAGAACTGGGTTAAAAAATGTTTGCTATGGAGCTTTATTTGTAAACATAATTTCTGAGACTGAAGCTGAGTATTACTTGAAATACCAATAGTAAAACACTCATACCCCTTTCCTAGTAACTACTTTTTGAACTGAAGTTTTTGGAAAGAAGCATTTCTTTCTGAGTGTGATCTGGAAGAACCAGCTCTTAATACAGTCTCTGAGAATTGTTCTTGTCTTACAAGGCAGAAGTGACAAAGGCAGTACTCTGCACTGGGGCATTGTATATCAGTGGTGAGCTCATGTGTGTTTTAGGAAGGAACTGACCATCTACATATGAGTCTAAAAATTTCCAGACAGACACAGCTCTGGGCTGCCCGGTCTTCCTAACTGATCACGTGGAGATGTGCAGATTAGAGGAAAGGAAAAAGTGAATTGAATGGATCTGAGGGACTTTATCCAGTCTGTGGACTTAAACTCCACAGTGGGGTTGCAGAGAATGACTTCTGTGACTTCAGTAAAGTTGATTAGAAACCTACTGGTGGAAAAATCTTGACCAGGTTCTATTCTGAATCTCAGTTGTAGAGGCAACATGAAATTGAACACAAGACTAGTAAGATCTGGGTTCTGGACTCAGATTTGCCTGTTATTAGCATGAGATGTCTAATATTGGTTGCTTAATCTTTCTGCAAGATTTGGAGTGTACTGTCAGATGTGTCTTGTATGTGGGAACATTCTGGAAACTCATGATACTGTAAGTATTTTTATTAGTAGGTCAAATAGTAAAACTGAAATGAAAGAATAACTGCCCTGCCGAGTCTCCCCTCCTCCAACTCATTTCCTCTTTTGGCATTACTTAGTATTTTCTTGTCAGCGGGTACAAAGCTTCCATCTGTATCATTGCCTCTGAGGAAGTCAGTTGAGTGAATGACTTCAAGGTTTGAAAAATAAATTACTGGCTTATTTTGATGGACCTTTTAGCGATTTACCTTGTCCCAAAGTCAGTAATGTGAGGTGCTTTAACCAACCACCAGTTAATTGTCCTACTAAATCTACAGCAGTGTTAGGATTATAGCTACAACCTAAGTTCCACTGCCTTATTATTCTGTTTCTTGACAATTAATAATGTGCAGCCATGTTGGGACAACACATCAGTGCTAACCTGTCTGGGGAAAACTAAGGTGCAATTCTGAAATGTAAATGCCTACCCACAGGCCCCGCAAAGGGGAAATGCCATGAAATGTAAAACATGACTAAGAGTAGATAGTTGGTACTTTCAGACTCCCTCTTCCTCATGTGGCTTTCTCCAGTTGTTTCTTAAAAGACACCGAATTCACCTAGGAACTTCTGGAAATGTGAGGTGATTTGGTTGTACTGTCAGCATGCCCTCCTGTTACTGAGTCTCTCTCACCTTGGAGCTCATTTCCTTTTGTACTGAGTCAAGAGGTGCACAGAGATGTTATAGGAATAGTGTAAGTGTAGAGAAATCAAAAGGTTTGGTTGCCTTATTTGGTATGATGATCTCTTAGTGTGCATTTTACTATGTTTACATGTAATTATAAAGTAATTGCTATTACTGCACTACTGTGTTTGATGCCTACGATGTGCCAAACACTGGGTGCTTAATGTTTATTTTCTCCAACCCTTAGTAACATTTCACGAGGTAGGTAGTTTTATTGACGAGGAAACTTGCTTGGATAGGTTGAAGTAAACTGCTGTAGGCCATGTAGCCTGGATTTGAAATCCCTGTTGCAAATCTCACAAGGCCTGAGCCCTTTCGGTCGTACTCTGCTACCTCCCATGTTTAGGGGAATGGGCTTAAGAAATTCAGGGAAAGTAGTTACCTGTTGAGGCATGTTTTCTTAGTTACAAAGTGCTTAAATTATTTTGTGGGTGTGTGAAACATTCTTTCCAGGAGCTTTCTGGGACTTCCTTGTTCCTATGTTTTGCCTGTTATTTAAGCCATGGATGCCTGTTGTGAGATCACATATTTTCATGATGCCCTGTGAACATCACTGCTGTCATTTGAAGAGGCACCAGGAATAGGGATTGACTTCCTGGATTTTATGACAGAATGGTTTATTTATTTGATAAGTAGTGGTCTCAATTCCTTTTTTAAAAACTGCTTTTTTGAAGTATACTTTATATGCCATAAAATTCTCTCATTTTAAAGTACAAACTTGAATGATTTTTAGTAGATTTACTGAGTTGTACCACCATTTCCATAGGCTTATTTTAACACATTTCCATTGCCCCAAAAAGGAACTTTGTAACAGTTATTTCAGTATTTTAACTTTTCTTTTGTGGTACCCTTCTCAGATTTGCTATCAGGTTCTCTGACTATGTAGAGGAACAAATTATTTTAAAAAATTATTATTTAACTTTAATTGATACAACATTCCCTACATGTCAGGCACTGTTCTAAGTTCTTTGTGAAGATTAACTCATTGAATTCTTTTTACTTGTATTTTACAGATGGGGAAACAAAAGTACAGGAATGTTAAATTGCTTGGTCCATGTCTCAAAACTAGTAATGGCCAGGAATCAAAACTAGTAACTAGTCAGGTATCAACATGTGTTATTCTAAGCATTCTAAAGCACCTGATGAGACCAGAAAAATGGGACAAACATTATGTTAACCAGAGAGGTGGAAGTCATCAAGAAGAGTAAGTCAGTACCTTTCAGGAAAGAGTCAAAGTCTTCAGGGGCCCTGGTCCTAGATGCTTGAGTACAGAGTCAAGTAAGATCTGATAAATCCATCCTGGTAGTCTGCAAAGCTAGCAATTGTTAGTCATCTATGATTCATTTCTCAATTCATCTTCCCTTTGCCTGGGCATCATAGGGAGCAAAATATGTTTTGATGGACTTTTGCTTTCTATGTTGGACACCAAAGAGCTAGAATTTTGTTAGAGGTCTCTTACCTGACAGGGTATATATATTAGGTGGAGTAGTAGACTTGTATTCCGGTCAAAAGGTTCTTGGTAAGAGTCTGAGAAGCATGGTCTGGAATGATCTGTGAGAGGAACTGGGTCTGCTGCCTTGTGTCCTGTCCTTAGCCCACCTCCTTCTTTTGCAAATTGTTGTATTATATTGGTGGGTATGCCCATTGACCTTGTTTACTTTGAAGCCTGGGACCATTTCTCTGTTTAGGAGGATTACATTTTGATCTCCTAGTGTGCTAGGATTCTGTGGGAGTAAGCTCATAAGGATGGTATAGTGGTTGAGTTCAACTGTGCACTAAAAATTTCTTGGGGAGTAGGGATTTGGAAGATGGCAACCATGATAATAATTCCCTCTTAACCTCAAAGGGAAGATGACCACTCTTTGTTTTTGTTTGGCATTCTCCTTTCCTTAGGGCACAAAAAGTTGTAAAATATTGAGTGGTACAAATGAGGAGATCCCACATTGGGTGTGTATCCACATTTATTTTTAGTAATTATTAATGGATTAGTGCATTCTGGTGGGAAGAACATTTGACTCTTCACATTTAATCTGTAATATACTTGGGAGACATTAATTGATATATTTACTTCTTGTTTTTTGGTGGTCCTACCATCTTTTTATTCTGCCAAGTTATGACCCTTATTTTGCTTCTGGCATATTTTCATTCAGGTCAAGGCCTCTTAACTTACCAAAAGTCACAAGAAGATGTCCAAGAGGGAATCAGAGAGTGAGTATGTGGAATCAGGGTAACTGTCAGAACTGTTAGACTATATTAAAAATTGAAAAATGGCTAAGCTTGAAACCCCACTGGTTTATTTCTTCCTTGTTCCAGTTTGTGTGAGTTTGTTTGGGACTATTGACTGAGACTCAAATGAAAAAGTATTTCTTAAATATTTATATCAATTAGTTTTATAAATTCAACAGCAACAGCATTTGGGCACTTCAGAATGCTAGGTGCTGAGACTATCTGAAATGTGATAAAGCCTTTTCTAATGAATGTGTTGTCTAGCTTCTCTGTTTTGGGTTAATCTGCTTCTTTCTGTCAAACTCCCTTATTAGACATCAAGTATAGCTGCATTTTATTTGAAGACCTTAGGAAACATTGATGATGATGTGACTTAGTGGAGAGGTCCTTCCTCTTATTTCTGCAGTATCTGTGTTCTGATAGCCGAGGACTCCGTGGGTTTGGCTCAGTGGCAGTGTGACTTTGAAGTCAAGATTGTCAACCTCTCTAAGCTTCCTTATCTAAAAAAAGCAGATACTTGGTTGTGAGATCACCTTGTAGCTCTTAGAACCACAATGGATCATGAAAGACACCATTTTTTTCATGGGATGATGTGGACTGGGTAATGGGAAGCATTGTGGAGACTCAGGGCTGAGGCTCCAGATTTAACTTTTTGAGTTTACATGTGAATGAAACAGTCCCTTGAGTTTTTGTGCCTCATTTATCTGGGGACATTTTTTGGCAAATAAAATGGGTCAGATGTCCAGGTTAAGAGATTTTCTTGGCATTTATCCTCACTCACATATGCAGCTTTACGAGTACAAAAAGCTAATATCTAGTATTAAGTTCAACTTGTACTCCTTTGGGTGGGCTTTTCTTTTTTATTATTTTATTTTGAGGTACAATTCAAGGTTAGGTACGTAAGTGGTCATCATACGGGTAAAGTTTGGGTACCCTTATTGATGTTATGTGTGCCCCCCCCCGCAGTGTTCCACTACTGCCAATCTCTTTCTTATAGTCTTATGATCAGTGTTCAGGGTTCGCTTATGAATGAATATATATAGTACTCATATCTTTGTTTCTGTGATAAATCACTGAGTATTATAAACTCTAATTCCATCCAAGTTGCTGTGAATTCCACAATTTTGTTTTTATTTACAACTGCATAATACTCCATCATGTAAATATACCACATTATCTTTATCCAGTCCACTATCAATGGGCAGCATGGTTGGTTTCGTGTTTTTGCTATTGCGAATAATGCTTTTCTTACCAGCTCTGTGAGCAGACTTGATCATATTTAATGTGTAGAGCTGTAATGCTCTTACTTGTACAGTGGCACTAGCCACCTCATAGATTGCTGTACAGTTTAAATTAGATAGTACTAAAGCACTGGTTATAGTTTCTGGTATTTGACAGTTATAAAAATATTTCCTTCTGCCAAATCCTCACCCCATACTATTCACTGACCTTTCTGTTTCTTGATTCTCACTGACCTTTCTTTGACCTATACATTTCATTATGTCACATAGTCTCATATGGCCTTGTTCTGTAACTTAATTGCTTCATATATATGCATGTAAATTTTACATTTATAAAGTACATTCTCAAGTTTGTTAGGTCAGGAATCTGGCCATTTCTTTCCTTCTCCCACACCATTTGGTATAAAATATCAGGCAGTCATAGAAATATTGATCAAACAACAGTATTGGAAGGAGTCCCTGAGTTTGTGTTGTTTATTCACTTTTAACCTTTCAGGTGTCATTTTTATTCTAGTTGTAAACTGGAAGAAATTTTTGGAACTTTAGCAAACCTTCAAAATCAATCAGGTCATTTTACATATGTGGTCATTGAAACCTAAAATGTTCAAGTCAGTTTTCCAAAGACCTGTAAGAAGTTAGAAGAAATAGACAGTCCAGTTGTCTGGATTAATTTTCTGGTGCTTTTTCATTCTGAAAATCCAATATGAAAACTTATTATAAAGCTGAAGACATAGGTCTGTGAGCTCTTACTTTCTAGGTAAGATTGCCATGTACTACTTCAGTAATGGGATTGGAGACAGAGCTACTTGAGATCAAGTAATTGCCAAGTAGTCTTATAATTTTCCTCCATTCTGTGCTGGTGGTTAATGCTACAGGCTTCAGGATTCTCAGTGCAATGTGATGAAAATGTTGGTAAAATCTCTGTAAGTGACAGTTATAGAAAAGTTTTATTTATTACATAATATTTTCCTGACAATTCTGTTCTTAAATTTCTCAGTTTAATTTCCAAACAGAAACGAAAAATAAAAATAAATGATTGCTAGTCCTCCTTATACTTGTATTAATTACACTGTTTTTAAAAAGATAATAATAATAAAAGTAACAACAGGGCCATATCTTAATGTGTCAGAACCACTTAGAGTTTAACAGTCATCTTTATATCAGGTATTTTATTGTGAGACATAAATGCCCCAATCACATCTGGAATAGAATTCTGGGTGTGTTGTGTCCGTAACATTGGGAAGAGATATAAATCTTCCTCTGGCTAATGTGAGTCAAAGTGTAATGCCTTTGTGGTTTTATATGTTTCCAATCAATAGTTCTTAGCAATTTCCAAATGACTTCTCTCTGTGCCATCTCTCTTGTATGAACACTTCAAGAAACAAACTGTACTAACTTTGACCAGAATACACAGAGAGAGTTGCAGGGCCTTTTAGCTATGTTTTGTGGAGGATTTTCAGTTCTGGCAGGTTGGACATATCCTCTGTTAGCATTTGAGTATTCACTGTGGCAGATTGATGGGAGGGGCATATCATTTCCAGGATGATGAAGTTATTTTTTCATCTTCCTCATTTCCATCATGAAAAAGTACTTAAGTGTAATGGCATCTGAGTAAAAGCATATGGGAAACAGGGAGAAAGGGTGTGAGGAAGAGACATTCAGGTTTCTTTAGGCCATCATAGTCCTAGAGCTGTGAGTCATTGGTTATTTATTTTTGTAGGTGTCTGTGGTTGAAATGCCCTTCAGAGTAGCTGTAGGAATAGCAACTGTTATGAAGAATAACAGTCTGGCAGGGTACTTGTGTATTTAGAAGATCTTTTAAGCACTGATAGCAGCTTAGACAAGCAGCCAGTAGAAAGAGATGTAAGACATTGGTTTCCTCAGATGTGGTTGCCATGGCTCTTAGTACGTTGTATCACTGGTTTACAGTTGAGTTCCAATGGCAGAAGCCATGTGTGTTCAAGCTTGTTTGTGTGTTTAATTCTTGAAAATTCATCTCTTTTTGTCAAGTTACAGTATGAATACATACTTAACCTTGATGTGAAAAGCTTTCTTTTGCTCATCAGTGATTTTGATTTTATTGGTCAGAGGTGGGGCCCAGATATTAGTGCTTTTTAAAAACTCCCCAGACGAATCTGATGGACAGCTGAAATTCATATACATACATATATATATATATATATATATTTTTTTTTTTTTTTTGAGTTGGAGTCTCACTCTGTCGCCCAGACTGGAGTGCAGTGGCCGCTCCCGGCCACCGCAGCCTCGACCTGCTGGGCTCCGGGGATCCTTCCGCCTCAGCCTTCCAAGTAGCTGAAACTACAGGTGCGCGTGGCCACACCCGGCTAATTTTTGATTTATATTGTAGACATGAGATCTCACCAAGCTGCCCAGGTGGGTCTCGAACCTGCGGGCTCAGGCAGTCCACTCACCTCAGCCTCCCAAAGCGCGAGATTATAGGCTGAGCCACCGAGCCCAGCTTGATCTTTCAATTAAATATGAAGCAACTGAATGATTATGGTTAATTCCATATTCTACCAGAAGATGAAATTATTAGTAAATGTTGTTATTTAACTAAAAATTTTAATGAGGAAGTGGGTTATTCTAAAAGCACAACATTTTAAGAATATTTTGTATTGAGATGTAACTAACATGCCAAAAAATTCACCCTTTTAAAGTGTTCTATTCACTGATGTTTAGTATAGTCACAAGGTTGTGCAATCATCATTACTAATTCCAGAACATTTTCATCATCCCAAAAAGAAACCCCATACCAATTAGCTGTAAGTTCCCAACCTTCCTTCTCCCAGACCCCAGACAATCACTAGTTTGCTTGCTGTCTTTATGGATTTCTCTATTATTATTATTATTTCATAAATAGTCATGTGTCTCTTAGTGATGCAGATACATCCTGAGAAATG